>NC_054080.1:44375748-44675748 GCF_017639655.2 Falco naumanni | reverse complement strand
AAGGATACTGGCTTCCAAAGGCTCTCAGGGCATATCAATGTGTGATATTTCTCTTCAGAAAACTTTTTCTCCTTTAGAGTCTTGTTTAGTATTTTTAAAAAGTTTAATCAAGAAAAGACTAGCTTGAAGATAGGCCAAACATAGAACAATGTGTTACTTTTTCTCAGATATTTGGGAAAATAATTAAGTTGTATTGCCCACCCCACACACCACACACACACACCCACCCACACCCTGCCTCACTCACTGAAAGGGTGTATTCATTGACTAGGTGTTTCAGCTGTGTCTGGGTTGGTCAGGTATATATTTTCTGGAAATTAGAGGAAATGCTAGATGATCTTGAAATAAGACATCTGAAGATTTTTTCCAAGTGTGGCCTCAATGCTGCCCTTCTCACCAGAGCCATGGAGATTTAAAGCAAACACACTGAACATGATTTGTTCTTTTTGTACAAAAAAGTAGAATTGGCACCATTCTGTGTCAACAAATGTTGCCACACTAGAGGAAACATAGCTGTGGAGGATGCTTTCAAAATTCACAGGTTCACAGGAATGCCTGCTGTCAGATCTTGCCAAGGAAAATTGCTGAATCAATATCTTAATCTGTTTCCTCTCTGCTTTGGCCAATTTCTATGGCTGTGATGGCCACCTTCAATTTCCTGGGAGAGGCTTTGTGTGCCCGTTTAGGGTCACTGAATTTTCTGGGCCTAAAATAATGACCTGGAGTATGCCTAGGTTTAAGAGATATTTATACATCCCACAGTGTGTGCCTGTTTTTTTAACTCCCTCAGAAGAGACATATCCTGCAGTTACATCATACGTGTGGGCTAGAGGTTTCAAAATCTTTTAGCTATTTGAATAATCACATAGCACTCAGCTGACTAAGAAAAAAAAAGAGTAGCAAGTAATTGCAGTTTTATCAATGAAAGAGTCTCACCTGGAATTTCCAGGTCCAACTTATTCTTGCAGCTTTGAAACTTCATGCCTGTATCACTACTTCACTGTGGACAGCAATTGCAAAACATTCTTGGTTTGCAGTCTTATCTGAGGTTAGAGATTCATGGATAAAATTTAAGCATTCAGAAATGTAGACAAAGAGTAGATTTGTCATCTTGTCACTCTAACTCCCTGTATTTCTTGCTTCTCATGTGATTTAGCTGAGGACCATAAGGAGGAATCTTAAACACAACAAAACTGTACTGTCTCCCTCCCTCCTCTTTTTTAAATCCTGAATATCACATATATATATATAAATATATATATATACATACATATATATATATATAGAGAGAGAGTGGTGATATTTTAGATTAAGGATCAGAGAGATATGGATAATTCAAGTAACTTCTTGGAAACTTCTGCTGTTCTGACTGACTCCTGTCTCCAAAATTTCTGAGGTTCAGATCGTGACTTACTCATTGTTTTAGCAACAATGGCTAACTTGTCTTCTGATATAGCAAATCCTAGACAAGTCTCTTCCTTTCTTTTGTTTGTTTGGTTGTTTTTTTTTTAGCAACAGAGAAAACCTTTCTAGATTGAACCATTGATTTTATGTATATGTTAGGAAATCTATTCCCTTCACAGAAAGAAGTAGACAGAACAGAACTGAGCCCTTTCTAAAGAACTGTGAAAGTTTTCCCTAAATCTAGAAATATTTTCCATTTGACAGTCCGTTAGGATATACATACTGCAAAATATTTTTCATCAGGTAGTGGTAAGCTGTAAATACATAATGCAGAATGAGCTCAAGGAATTATTTTTTCTTCATTTTGTCTGATGAACCATGAACCTTGTTAAAACTCCAGTTCCATACTACAAAATTGTTTATGATTTGCCACTGTGAAAATGTGTGTATAAACAGCATCATTAAGCCAAGTTGTTCCAATGCCATGTACCTGTTTCAGAGTGAAATGAAAAGAAAAGGACCTCACAAAATGAAGCTATGCTCACACTCATATTTAGTTTATTTAGAAACCTGGTTGCCCATTGATAATACATTGCTAGCCCTAGGGAATGGGGTGGGCATTTGTTGTGGTTTAACCCGTGGCTGGCAACTAAGCCCCAGGCAGGTGCCCACTCATTCCCCCACAGTGGGATGGGGGAGAAAATCAGAAAAGTACAAGTGAGAAAACTCATGGATTGAGGTAAAGACAGTTTAATAGGTAAAGCAAAAGCTGTGCATGCAAGCAAAGCAAAACAAGGAATTCATTCACCACTTCCCATGGGCAGGCAGGCGTTCGGCCATCCCCAGGAAAACGGGGCTCTGTCAGCTGTAATGGTTACTTGGGAAGACAAATGCCATCACTCCAAACATCCCACTTCCTTCTTCTTCCCCCAGCCTATATACTCAGCATGACGTCCCATGGTATGGAATATCCCTTTGGCCAGTTTGGGTCACCTGTCCTGGCTGTGTCCCCTCCCAATGTCCTGTGTCCCTCCAGCCCTCCTGCTGGCAGGGCCTGAGAAAATGAAAAGTCCCTGATTCAGTGTAAACATCACCCAGCAACAACTAAAACCATCCATGTACCATCAACATTGTTCTCACACCAAATCCAAAACACAGCACTGCACCAGCTACTAGGAAGAAAATTAACTCTGTCCCAGGCAAAATCAGGACAGCAAGGTTTGTGAAAGATGTTCATATTCCTATGCAGGTAAGAACCTCACTTATACAACCTACATATTCTATGGATTACACATAGCTTCTTCCTCTCCCCTGCCACCTGGACTGTTGAAGTAGTGGCATAAATTCCTTTTACAGATCTTGTTTCTTCTTCTTTAGCTATAAAGCTGGCAGAAAAGTAAAATCTGTATGGTTTTTCTTCCCTTGCACATCACGAGTCTAGAGATAGATCAGAAGACATTATGAATATGAGTTAGAGTGAATGTGACAACAGCCTGAAGCCATACTTCCCTGGGCTGTAATCTTGCTAGCTAAGCAGCCAGACGTTTCCTGATACTTAAATGGAAGAACTCAGGTGTGTTTGGTAGGAATGACTGTGCTGAATTTGCTTGTTGATATGGAGTTAATGGGTCACTGCTGATGGCATTATCTCTCAGTCTGTGGCTTCTAAACACACTATTAGAAGAATGTGTCAAACTGAATCATGAACTTTAAAGGGGAAATCTCAATGCCTAAGAAGCACTTTAAATGTCACATCCCCACATAACTTTAGCAGTCATTTCACTTGAATTGATTATTCAATTGAATAGTTAATACTTTGTCCCCTTTTTTATGTCACACTAACATTTTTAGAGGAAGCTCTGCCTCAGTTCATGGGACCAGAGGTTTGAGATTCAAAAGAGTATTTTTCGTTGAGTCCTATTAAAATACCAATCTCTCATCTTTGCTTCTCAGATGTAGAACAGGAGAATTCAAATATGGTAATAAAGTAGATAATGAGAAAAAATATGTATATGTAGACAGGAACTAAGAGAATTATGAAAATTAATTTTACATGAGATCTGCAAATGAAATCTCATTGCTTAATACTGATCAGTGTCTGCTTTGGAATTCTAATGTGTCATATGCCCAAGTTTGAAAGTGTTTCCATCATTTTGCTCATATTCTTTCCACAAGAATCTGAAATGACTCTTTCTTAAAAGAAACCCAGAACAATTTCAGCTGTCTGGCTTTTGACTCAGTTCTTAAGCCTAGTTACTGTTTAATAAGCAATTATTTTAGAAAAGATAACATAGTTATGTGGATATGTCCCCCTTCTCTATCTGTTTTTTTTTTTTTTATCTCCATCCTTTCCGATCGTGTCAAGAACTTTTCACTGGGGACCTGACTGCCAGAAAGCCTGGGGATGGTTTACTCTGCAAATTATTGCACAACATATTGTAGTAGTCCATGAAATGCTGATGTTGAAGAACTTTGCTCCAGGTGATAAGATGATGCACACTCAAGGTGATAGATTTAAACTACTGTTAAAGATGAAGAGACTTAATGAAAACCTAATCTAAAGATCCAGCAGGGTAGCATCGTTATTGCAGAACAACAGCAACAATGAAGCTTTGTAATAATTGATTTTAATCCTTGAGTCTCCTGAGGCCAGGGTGAATTATTTATTCGTGTTCTATATGTAGACATATCTAATAGATGTATAGACATGACCTTTGATCACTATGTGTGCACATTAGATTGTAACGCTCTTCAAATTAAACTATCTTAATTATTTTTTAACTCCTAAAATTCCTACCATACATGGCATAATTTTAAAGCTCCCATCTTGTGTTACATGACAGCTAGTCCATAAATCACAGGCCTTCACCTCTCTGACAAATACTTTTTTGACTATACCATTGCACTTTATAGAATAACTTCAGACAAAGTAGATCTTTTTTGTTAATTGCCTGTTTTGTTAACTTTTTAGCTGGCGGATTTGGTCTTCTGAAGAGTACATTTTAGATAAGAATGGATTAAGAAGAGAGTCTGGAAGCTAGAGTAAATGAAATTTTCATAATCTCCACCAGATCCTGGGGTTTTCAGTTCAGTGAGAATCCATGGCAATGTAGTTCAGAAGGCAGATAACTGAGTTAATTTTGTGTATCCAGTTCCACTTGAGGTCAGGCATTTGAGCAATCTTTATTTTAGTTTCTGAACTGGTTCAGGTAGCCCATACGTTCATAATCTGAAAAAACCAACCCAAACCCAACCCACATTGGAAGTATTCATAACTCATTATTCAGTTAGTGCCTTGTTTTTACTAAATGATTCATACTGAATAAGCCCACATTGCACACTCACCTATTCTTCAAAAAGCTAAAATGACTTCATTTCTTCACTTCTCTCATGTCATCCAGAAATGAGGGAAAAAAATACTGTTTCTTTCAGGAAACAAACTTTTCTTAATTTAGAATGAAAAAAAAAAATAACCAATAAATTTAAAAGATGCAAAGCAAGGTGCATTTTAATGATTTAACATTATTACTTCAAAACTCCAAAGCTGGAAATAGTCTAAGAGATCTGGACATATATTTATGTTGAATTCAGCTACTGGCAAGAAAGCTGGTTTTGCCCTGATTTTATGTACCAGACTCCTGCATAATAGCTGGAGCATCCCAGTGATCTGTTCATCCATTTGACTGAACTTTCTGAAACTAGCTAGGAGCATTTTTCCCCCATACTTCTCCCTGCATAATCTTCAAAATTTGAAAAGCCTGTAGAAGAGGGACATCTTTTTACTGGCAGTCCTTTGTTGACAGCTCTATACCACAAATCAGGTATGTTCACCCTTCTCCCCTCCCCACTGTCATATTGAATGTTTTTCCTGAGCATTCCTAGTTGGCCGTGTTCAGCCTGTTTTTTTAAGGGTCAGAGACAATGGCACTGTTTTGGCAGTTGCTGTTAAAAAAATATTCAAAATATTCATGTTTCTTGAACAAAAGGTATTTTCTTCACTACAATTCTTTAGCAAAAAAACCATAAAGACCTTTAATGAATAGCTTCAAAACTTCTGAAACCAAAATCTTCAGAAATTCTTAAAGCACTTGAAACAAGATGGGTGGCCTGTAGCTGTAGCTCTGTAAAGGCTGTCTGGGAATGTTATTAAGCATTGTGCGGAACAAATACTCTTAAGAGTTCTTCAGAGAGTACTTAGTGTGACAGGAAGGGAGGAACAATGTATGGAGAGTCTGCAATGACACATTCTTCGGAAGTGTCTGTCATGAACCTCAGAATCATGTCTGTGCAGAGTTGTGTGAACCTGAGAAAACAGGCTTGGTGAACAAACTTAATTCCTCCCTGCTCTCCTACTGTCTGTGATGCCTCTTGAGCATAGTTCAAGAACTAGTAGAGAGATAAACCAAGAATCAGTGGCCTCCAAGACTGAATAGATAAAGCTGGAGACATTTTATGAAAATATGTGTTGAAAATACCTGTGAATAAGATAATGCTAAAGATGTAGGCATTTAACACTTTTCCTCTGTGGATTTGGATTCTTTTTTAGGCTAGACTATGAATGGAAATTAATATAGTGATCTCTCCCAAGGGTTTTATCCACAGCTGTGCAGGATTGTCTGTATTGACCTCAGTGACAACCTGCCTTAGATTCTTAGTCTCATTTGGACTATTTTATGTTTCAAAAACTGTGATATGATTTGAAATATTTGAAAATTACTGTATTATAGCCATCCAGGAATAGAATTATGGGAAGAAAGGGAGTTCAGAGTCTGAAAACATGAGCAGCATTACAGTAATGTTTATACAGCACTAGAGAAATTAAACAGTTCTTTTACAATAATTCCTTTTTAACTTGTTCCACTGCATATCATGTGAAGAGCAGTCTTCTGTCGTAAGTCTTTTAATGACACTATGAATTATAAAATTAGTTTAGATTTATCCTCCTGGAACTTTTAATCTTCGTTATTGATTTAAAGAATCAAGGGCATCAAAGAGATAGAAGCATAAAATACAAAGAAAATAAAATATATACAAACAAATCTACAGACACAAGCATCTAACTGACTCTTCTGATGTCATGTTTCCCTTCCAAGCTCATACAAATAAGCATGAGCCTGCAAGCTGAGCTTTCCCAGTTTCTGCAAAAGTGTTTGAACTTTTGCATGCTGCAGTCCAATCGCAAGGATTCCCAAACAGCCAAAATGATCAATACCACACTTCACTCCTGCAATCTTTTCTTCACTCTTATGCTAATAGTTCTGTAGTTGCTCTGAATCACACAAGTGTCTATGTATTTTGTTCTTTCAAATTGCAAGGTCGTCTTCTTTCAACTCACTTATTAATATTTTTGAGGTTCTTGTGTTCTGGGTCAAGATTTTCTGTTTTCTGGTATAACAGGTCTTCACACATAAGCAAGACAAAGTGTACCTTCAATTAAAAGAAACAGCACTTTGCTGTTTGACCTATTCTCACAAGAGCTTAGCTTTTTATTTAGGGCTGAAAAAAAAAAAAAAAAGACTTCTGGGGCTAAGGCAAAGAATTTGGTAGGCAGAGGTGGAAAGTAGAGGGAAGAGGAGACGAGGGAACAGTTTTCTTTTGAAAAGCATGGTTCCTTCCCCAGAGCTGGAAAAATCCCAGAATTGCAATGAGGGGCATCCAGCCTAGGAGGGGAGGGCAGCAGCAAGCCAAGTTCAGTGCCTTACACTTTGCTGCTCTATTTCTACACCCAAGAATAGTCAAACTGCATGTGAAGCAGAAAGAGGGCTTGGAGGATCTATCCACTCAGTCGTTTCCGTTTTGCAGCACTGGTGGTGGGGGCAGGTGGGAACAACTGGGCTGAGCTAGCTATATATCACTATCGTTGCTTTTTTCTTCTTTTCTCAATGTTTAAGATTACTAAGAATGACAATAAAAATGCTCCTGCTCTGAAGTGTTTTTGGTGCTTGATTTGTGTTTGCTCTTCTCTTAGTTTCGTAGATGCTTAAGAGGCTTAAAAGCCCTTAAAAGCAGTGTTTAGAACCTGAGCCATTCTCTTTCTCTCCCCAATTCCCTTCTTTCCGGCCCTGCAGAGATGTTTCAAAAGCAATGCTCTCCAGATAGTATTCTTTCTCTGTTTGTGTGGCACCCTCTTCACATTTTCCTCTATGTCCCTGGCTCATTTGTCTTAACCAGTTGCATCTCAGCTGACTGCAACTCTGTTTTCTCAAAACTTGGAGCTGGTTTGAGTTTCCCAGTGGAAATTCAGCGTGATGAAGGTAATTCTATCCCATTTTCAGAGTTTCTCTTCATGATTGTGGCCAGCATTACTACTGCTTGTTGAAGAGACTGCTTACTGAAAGCTTTGTGACAGCGTGAAAATGTTGCATGAGTATGGTTTGTCTAAATGTGCAAGTCGTGTTGTGACTGGGAGTGAACAAAGCTGAGGAGCGACAGCTGCAGACGGGTGGCCCAGGAAGAGGGTCCTGCAGTAGCCAGGAAATTAATTTGACAAACCCAGAAGAAGTGAGAAACTGAAAGGTAGGATTGTTGAAGAGATAAGAGAAAGCCAAACAAGCCTTGTGTATACCTCATGGATACAATAAGCCTCAGTGACTGAAACTGAGAACAGAGCTACAGATCAAGCATTTTGTTTATCCCTAGGTATATAAGATCTTGAAGCACATTTCTGGACATGGAAAAGTGTTGGCATTATTTCATATCTTACTTCCCTTAACTAACAAAGGTGGGGTTTCTGGTTTAGGCACAAGGAAGCTTTTAGATGTATACTGAGATTTTAAAAGGAGAACCCCAAACTACTTATGTTTGTCATTTCTTGATCTCATGGCTTTTCAGCACAATCACTTAGGATGAAAACAGACTGTCAGTGAAAGACCTGCCAGCACATGAGCATCTGAGCTTGGGTTAGTCTGGTGATTGACAGAATGGGTACACTTTTCCTCAATTTGGAGTATCTGTTGATGCCATTTTTTTTAACAGTGACTACTGATCACTGAAATACTCTAGTCTCATGTGAAAGGCAGAGTCCAGAATAATGTCTGAAGTTATTTTATATCCCAAAAGCTCAGAATCATAACAGGCTTTCTGAAGCTTGCTTTTGAATTATGGTTGCTGAATAATTGTTACAGTTTCAGATAAAACAGGGAAAAAAGAGAAATTCTGAGCAGGATAGTTTTCTGCTATCTACTCATAACTTTTTCCCAGACTACTTGGTAAATTATGGATTTTTACCATCTAGAAGTAATTTATCAGGTTGGTTTTTTTTTAAATACACTTCTTTAGAGTTTTTCTGATTCTCTTTAAAAATAGAATTATTATTTTAGCATGCTCAAAATGCTTGACACAACCACAGAAAAAATAGTCTTGAAGCTTTCTGATCTGAGTGAAATTGTAAAATCTGTTTATGGAAATGAAAATGAAATCTAGAAATTTCTCATCGAAGTTCTTTTTTTGCAAAAAAATAATAACCTTGTTAATGGAAAATGTTATGCCCTAGTTCCTTTTTTTTCTTTTTGTGATCTATGAGGAGAAAAAAAAATTGATCCAAATATCAAGATGAAGAAGGGCTACTTTGTAAAGTGTAATAATTTGATGCACATGCTCAGGCAGTGTTTTCCAAATTCTTCACAAGCTGGTTGCCAACCTGCAGTAATTCTCAAACACTCTGGAACATCATGGAAAGGTATGATGGTGTCCTTAAAAAGTTTGCTTATTATAGGTAGGTATAGAGACTTGAAAGCTTAGTGGCTTGCTCGGTATGATGATTTGTAGATAATTTGTAGAACCGCTATATAGTATAATATATATTATATATAATTTTATATATTATTATATATATTATAATATAATATATTACATTGCTATAAGGAAAGAAAAAAATCAGAAATTTTTTTTACTCCTGAAGATCACATTGCTTTCCAGAATATGGATTTGGGATACAAAATGGGAAATAATAGCTTTTGAGTGCTTGTATCTTCATTTATTTTTCCATTTTGATTATTGGAATAGGTACACAACTTCCGGCTCTATGGATTTTGTTTTGTTCTATTTTTTTTTTTTGGTGAAACACCATTTAAGTTGAGATCTTTAAGTAGAACTTTAGCATCTCAGGTGCTTGCTTACATTGATTTATTGCATGGACTGAGCACCAGTAATTCAAAGAGGTTAATGTGCATGCTACTAATAGATTTCTTTTGCATGTTTTTTATCATTTTGCTACAGTCAGTTCTGCAGTTTGTAGATGGAGTATCTAGGAAGTTTGACTGTGAGTCAGAGATGCTTGGCTGGCTCTGTGTAAGGCACTCTGGTAAGAAGGAGACCATGTTCAGCCAGTCTCTCCCATGTACTCATCTGTTTGCGTGGTCACTAGCTCAGGAGCCTGTGCTCCAAAGTCAGCTGTCACCAATTTTCTTCTATCCTTTGCATCCTCCTTGTCCTTTCTTCTGATTTATGTGTACTTCATATGTCATATTTCTGTTTTATCCAGACGCTTCTCCTCAATTTTTCTGTCTAGCTGCTTATTCAGGGTAACAGATAATTGGCAATATGGAGGTGAAAAACCTCTTGTGTTTTAAAGAGCACCGCTTCTCCACATTCACCTAATCAGGGCTCCCTTGTCCCTGTGTGATTAAGAATTTGTCCACAGAATGGTTTTCACATTCATATGTCAGATGGCCTCAGCAGTTGTCTAAATAGGAGAGTTTGTGTTTTATTTTGGACTGTTGCCTTGGGATATAAGCATCACAGGCACTACAGTTACCATCCAATTATCCTCTCCCACCTTTCAAAAGGATCTATTTTTACACTAATTTTAAGGATGATTAAAAAACATAAAGAAAAGAGTGGGTGGGTGGGTGGGTGTGGGTGTGTGGGGGGGTGGGTGTGGGTGTGGGTGTGGGGGGGTGGGTGTGTGGGTGTGGGGGTGGGTGTGTGGGGGGGTGTGTGTGGGGGGTGTGGGGTGTGTGTGTGTGTGGGGGGGTGTCTGGGTGTGGGTGTGTGTGGGGGTGGGTGTGTGCAGAAAAAAAGCACAGCCCCCTAGCATCTCTCTATTCTAGCCACTGTAACTTTCTATAGTCAGCATTGAATGCCTCACACCCTTGCCTCTGTATCATTCCTGAAAGGACGGCAGCCTGCCATCACACCATCCAGACATCACATATTCCCCATTGCCCTTCTTCTCTATTTAAGTTCCTCTGGAGACATCTCTGCCTTGTAATGGACATCTCCACTACATATGTTTGGATAGTGCTATCTTGACTAAGAAATAGCTGTTAAAAGCACCTCAGTAAAGAGAGAGGAAGTAGGCTTCAGAAAGGAAAGTAAACCAAAGGCAAGAAGACCTGGAGTAAAGATCTCCTGGACTCCATTCTAGTGTTACTTTTGGGGAAAAAAGTCAATGCAAAACCTGGTATCAAATGCTTATTTGTTGAAACAGGTAAGCAAATTCATCATCTTTTGCTGAGTATAAAGTAATGAAAGGAAATGGTGACAATCTTTAGTAAATTTCATGTGTTGTCTATGCTTGTGGTGCTGAGTTCAGGACAGAGCTAGAATGTTTATAGCTTTTTTGTCACATCTTACTTTGTGATGAAAAGAGTTTTGAATATATTTTATTGAACATTTGCTGGATTACTTCTACAGAAACATGTACTTGCTTCTCCATCCAACCAAATGGATAAAAATGCAGTCAGGGAGGAAACTGGTCTGTAAAGAGAAGAGAAGTCTGGGAGTTGTTTGGTGCAAAGTTCCTTTAAAGCAAACACTATCACAGCAGAGCTAGACCTAGGAAGGAGAAGCTGTCCTGTTTGTCCCTGAAAGCACAAGCTTGCCCTAACGGTTTAATTCAGAACATCCTTTATGGCTTAGCAGACCAAATGAAGGCCATAACAAACAAGACCTTTTGTAGTTCTAATTCCAGGTGGCAGTTTGTACTTTTGTTATTTCTGAAGCAGCTTGTAAGATGCTTAGCATCTGATCTACAAGGTTTTATATGTGTCTTCATCAAGCTTTGATAGAATTTCTTATTTTCAGCTGGTTTATTCTAAAATTGTCCACAAAATGCAGGTCAGACTTCTGTCTCAGTGAGGTAAGGGTTAAATCTGCAGTAACTTCCATGATGTTTTCTTAAACGACCCCAGCTCTAAGGAAATAGAAATCATGCTCAGAATTTCATCCCCACTGAAACTCATTATACCAATTATGTGATGGCAGCATTTGTCAGTGTTATTTGTTCATTACTTCAAAGGAGAATTACTAGGTACATGATGATGCAGTTGTCTTACATGTTAGGCAACAAGGAATAATTTAATAATGATGTGTTTACTATGTTCTTTAGCTCACAAGCAGAGCTTTTCTGAATCACATCCCTGAAAATCTTCATATGGGTTTAGGCAATATATGTCTCTGTGTGCATTTTGAATAACCAAATGTGGTTATATGCTTTGTCACATGTTGAAACGCTGCAGGGTTTTTCTTCATTATGTTTGGGACCTATTGGTAACTCTTTGTGTTCACAAGCATTAATCACCCATGGTGTTGGATACCAAGGGCCCTATCTTCATTGCCATTTGTCACAGTGTAGGCTTCCTTTGTGTCCTGCAGATGCATTCACCCTTACTCTTGAGAACACACCCCTTCTACAGGGTGAAGGGTGAATGAACCATTGCTCTGCTTTTAGGTTTTCCTTTAATGGTGATCCATCGGTCTCATATAGAAAGAGACAAATATGGCAGTTTACTTGGCAGCTTCCTAACTTCCAAGCTGACTTGGAGAGATACAGATCAGGAGAATTATGTGACTTTGGAGAACATTTTTCCTGTAACACTGTTCAGATGAAGCAAGTTTTGTAAATGTATAGAACACAGCATAGTTCAATTAACTGGCATACTATTAATCCAGCTAATGCTTTCTGTCTCTATCAGCCCACCTCTTTTTGCTATGTTTATTGGGCCAGGGTGGGAGCTGGTCTTTGGTTTCACTATTTTTGTGGCCCTTCTTACTGGTAGAAGGAAATGAAGGCAAATATATTTGTATAGCATAATTCATCACTGTTGCCTCAGATGAAAGTTTACCCTGAAATTTAAGATATGACTGAAATTACTTCAGTCTGTGAGGAAAGACACCATTTGACCAAGTATCTTGTTTACACATTGGGGATCTCAGAACAGAAGAAGTCTTTTCCAAGCATAGCACTGTGAGGCTTACAGTCTCTGTAACAGTGGACAGACATAGTAATTCTTTTTAGACAAAATCAGATGAGTTCCTCTGTAAAGGTAAACCAAGGTGTCACAAACAATTACATAGAGGACTATGGGTTACTTTGAGATGACCAGAGTATCATGTTAATGTGATCATTTTATGGAATAATTGCACTTTATATCAGCACTTCTGGCAGCATGGTCTTCATTAGTGAGATAATTCCCACTACCAAAAAGGTGAAAGCATGTCAGCCCAAACTAAACTGCAAAATTGTAAAATCAGTTATATTGTATTAAATCTACTTTTTCTCTGCTTTCTCTCTGATCTTAGCATTGGATAGCAGTGCACTCTGCATTAAACAGAATTTACCCATTTGTAATCTGCATACTATGTTTCTATAGTTCTCATACACACAAACAGTACCGTATGACTGGCACCAAACCCGATGCAGTGTATAGGCAAACTCTGGGCAATCGTGCATTGAGGATAACTTCTTAAGCCAGGTAGTAGACAGCCTTAGTAGAGGGGATGTGATAGTGGACCTGTTGGTCACCAAAACAAGTGAGTTAGTTGGAGACGTCAAGACTGGAGGCATTCTGGGCTGTAGTAGTCATGCACTGGTGGAGTTCACAGTCCTGAGGGATATGGCTCAAGACTCTGAATTTTAGGGAAGCATACTTCCAGCTGATCAAGGATTTAGTAAATAAGACACTCTGGGAAACTGCTCTCAGGGACAAGGGACCAGAACAGAGCTGGCTGATCTTGAAGGATGCTTTCCATTAAGTGCAAGAGCTCTTGATCCCCATGCATAAGAAATAAAGAAAGAATGGCAAAAGACCAGCACAGATGAGTCAAGACCTGATGGCCAAACTAAAGGGCAAAAAGGAAATGCATGGGCAGTGGAACCAGGGGCAGGCATCCTCTGAAGAATATAGGAATGCTGCCCAATTGTGTAGGGATGGGGTCAGGAAGGTGTGTCTGGAGCTGAACTTGGCAAGGGAGGCAAAGAATAAGAAGCTGTTCTATTGGTATGTCAACAGGAAAAGGAAGGTCAAAGAAAGTGTACCCCTCCTGATGAACATAAGTGCCAACACAAGTTGCTAACAAAGGACAAGGAAAAAGTTGAGGTACTCAACAACTTTTTGCCTCAGTCCTCACTGGAAACCTCTCTTCCCAGACCTCTTGAGTGGATAGATCTCAAGGCAGGGAGTGGGAAGCAGTGTCACTCCCGCTATAAGAGAAGATCATGTTCAAAAGCACCTGAGGAACCTGAGGGTACATAAATCTATGGGACCTGATGAGATGCATCTTAGAGTCCTGAGAGAAATGGCTGATGGAATTGACAAACCACCCTCCATGGTATTTGAAACATCATGGCAGGCAGGAAAAGCCCTCAGTGACTGGAAAAAGGGAAATATTGCACCCAGTTTTAGAAAGAGTAGAAACTGTGAACTACGATCCTGCCAGCCTTACCTCTGCACCTGGGAAAACCGTGGAACAGATCCCCCTAGAAGCTTCTGTTAAGGCATATGGAGGCCAAGGAAGTGATTCTAAACAGCCAGCATGGCTTCATAAAGGGTGAGTCTTTCCTGACCAAACTAATGGTCTCCTATGATTGAATCACTGCATCAGCAGACAAGGGAAGAGCTACAGATGTCTTCTATCTGGACTTCTGTAAGACATTTGACACAGTCCCCCACAACATCCTTCTCTCTAAATGGGAGAGAGATGGATTTGATGGATGGACTTTTAGGTGGATAAGGAATTGGCTGAATAGTTGCATCTAGAGAGTAGTGGTCAACAGCTCCCTGTGTGGATGGACATCAGTGATGATTGTTGTCTCTCAGGGGTCCATATTGAGACAGTACTGCTTAATATCTTCAGCAGCAGCATAGACAGTGGGATCAAGTGCACCCTCAGCAAATCTGCAGACAACACCAAGCTGAGTGGTGTGATTAACATGCCTGAGGGATAGGATGCTGTTCAGAGGGACCTGGACAAGCTGGAGAAATAGGTCCTTGTGAATGTCATGAGGTTTAACAAAGCCAAGCAAGGTCCTGCACCTGGGTTTGGCCAATTCCAAGCACAAATACAGGCTGAGTGGAGAGTAGATTGAGAGCAGCCCTGTGGAGAAAGACTTGGGGGTGCTGGCAGACAAGAAGCTCAACATGACCCGTCAACGTGCACTTGCAGCTCAGGAAGTGAACCATATCCCAGGCTGCATCAAAAGACACATGATCAAGAGAGGTGATTCTCCTCTGCTTCTAGGCTCTCATGAGACCTCACCTGGAGTCCTGTGTTCACCTCTGGGGCCCTCAACATAAGAAGGACACAGACCTGTTGGAGCAAGTCCAGATGAGAGCCATGAGGATGATCAGAGGGCTGGAGCACCTCTCCTATGAAGAGGTTCAGGTCAGAGAAGGTCAGGCTCTGGGGACATCTTGTAGCAACCTCCCAGCACCTAAAGGGGGCCTACCAGAAAGCTGGAGAGGGACTTTTTACAAGAGCATGTAGTGACAGGACAAGGGGGAATGGCTTTAAGCTGAAAGAGGGTAGATTTAGTTGATGTATAAGGAAGAAATTCTTTACTCTGAGGGTGGTGGAACAGGTTGCCCAGAGAAGCTGTGGATGTCCCACCCCTAAAAGCATTGAAGGCCAGGCTGGATGGGTCTTCTAGCAACCTGGTCTAGATGAAGATGTCCCTGTTCATTGTTTTAAAGGTCCCCTCCAACCCAAACTATTCTATGATTATACAGTTTCCTGTTATAAATATGAACCATGTTTTTGCTTTGTGATACAGATATCCATCCCTATGTGACTCTGTACCTTTTAGTGAAAGAAATCTGTCATCTAGATCCCCATAAGAAATCTCCAAATTCCATCTAAACTCTATGAGTCTCCTTATAAAGTGGACTCAAGTATTTTCATTAAGAAAAAACATGAGAGTCATTATAAAAATGAGTATGAGTTTCTAAAAGAGTTAGAGGCACAAACTTCTATTTATTATTATAAATTCATTTGGTTTGTTCAATTTAAGTCTCAAAAGACAAGGGAAGGATATAGAAATAAACTTGCTGGACTAAATTTATTGGATTACATTTTGAGACTGGGGCACCCTTTTCAGAATGTTAGCAAGCAGTTTGTTGTTGTTCCTACCCAACTCTTCTACAAAAATACACACAATGTTGGTTTTAATGAGTCAGCTGAATTTTTACGGAAGAGTGCTGAATGGGTCAGTTGGATTTTTCTTCTGTCAATGAACATTTAAAGCATTCTTCATTTAAGAATGCATATAGGGAATTAGGATTAAAGAACTAAATTTACTTTGAAATATCTGTCCCTGAAAGCTAGGTATCAGCCTGGATGGAGTCCTTATTTTGAGCTGGGATAGCAAATGCTTTTCATGCCAAATGCTGTCCTCTATTTAATTTCAAAAAAAAGAACCTAAGCTTTGGCTAATTGTAATTGGAATACCTGACTTCAAAATGTAGGTCCCCAATTTTTATACTGGAAAGTGTTAAAACAATCTTAGCTCTAAAATTCCTCACCAAACAGACATTCCTAGTATATTTTTGCCAGGCCAGGCTTAGAGTAGCATAATAACAACTAGAGCTCTGACCTAATGTCCAAGAAGGGTAGTACTTCTACACAGACTGTTGGAAATAAGATTCTTTAAGACCTGGATCATATTTGAACACAGTTCCTGGGAGATGACCCTGGCCATCACACTCAAGGATATTCTTATATTGTCTTGTCCTGTGTCAGCTTTTTTGGAGCACAAATATTTACCAGGAAGAGAAAAAGTGTGTTTTCATATCACTATGTGCAGGATTTCTGTGTGGGAGAAAGATAGGGATTCCAATTTCTTCTCTAATAAGCACTTAAAACCTAACCCAGAGTACTTAAAACAGTCAAGTCCAAAGCTCTCTTCTTCTCTTATTTTGTTTTTTTCTTTCTTTCTTTCTGTGATTTCATATTCAAATTTACTTCTTTTGCTTTACAACGTTCATTAATTCCAAGTGATGAGTGAAGTTAACGAGAAATTTTCATCCCACTGTGGTGCAGATTTAATGCTTGCTTAACAACAGAGAGAAAGACTGTCTCATATTGAGAGCAAAGAGAATGTACAGGCTCTTCCAAAGGTAGGGTTATAATAATAAATTGCCAGCATCTTCACCACTGTGTTTCTCAGGGGTTGAGCTGCCACTAGTATATTATGCATGTTGTTTTTTTAAAGACACTAATTATTTTACATTATGTTTATTAAGCCCTCCAAATCATTGTTGTTCGCCAGCTACTCAGTTTCCCCAAGTGCAAGCAAAAGAAATAGAGGCCATCCATGGCTTTGACATGCTTTTGATGAATATGGCCTGTATAACATTTACCACAACTCAGAACACAAGCCATTATTTCAGCAAAGCCTGTTATTGTTCATTAGTACAATGAAAGATTGCTTGGTTTACTATATCTTTGTCATCTAAAGCAGTTTCATGAATAACTACAGGGATTTGTCTTTGAATGACTTATTTGCTTGCTGCCTAATAAATAACATGTAATTAGGGTAATATATTGTTTCCTAGTTATGCTAGCAATGTAGTGGAGGAAAATAAAAGAATTATTTCAGATATAAAAGAATAGTAGATAATTTTAACACTATCCCTTAAAATACTTGGACTCATTATGTATGGCTTAAACTGCTGGGAGGTCTATGTGTAAAGGAAAAGCAGGAAATAGGTTTAATGAGTTCTTTATTACTCAGTTCATGAATTATTACACAGGTGTTATAAAACTGCAGGAACTGTTCTGCATGTAAAATTTCCCTCTGTTTGAATAAGGCACCCATGGTGACCTGACACTGGTGAATGAAAACAGGCAGTGCTAGTTCACAAGTCTGGATGTTTTACTCCATCTGTCAACATTTTTTCAGGAGCTAGTCCAGTGTATTTCAGGATCAAGCGTGAGTGGGTGTCCATTCTCATCAGCTGGCTGCACTGACAATAAATGTTTGATAAGGTGCCTTGAAAAGACCTCACGGCACTCAGAGGAGATGCTTGTTTACTGTATGAATGTTGAACAGGGTGTATGCCATGTGTGTAAGAGCATTGACAAAAAAAAGCAGAAGGCAAAAAAATTTCATTGGATTTTTACTAAGGAAACAATCACTTTGAAACCACTAGTGATACTTTCATGATAAAAAGCTTGTTCAGTAATATGTTTGCATACTACCATCCTGTGTTACAAGAACAGATGTAGAAAACTTAGAGATGCTTTTCAGGATTTTGAGACAGTGTATGTATCCCTTATGCCAATTTTAGAATTCTGTCAAACTCCCAATACCAAATCATCCACCATTTACAGAGCTCAGTATTAGCAGCAATGAGTAACAGTGGCCTTCAGACATCTGAGTAAAATTTCCTTAGTCATGTGCGATTTTTCTTTTCTGGTGCAAGTACCTTATTTATTCCCTAATGTAACAAGCTGAATGAATTGATATTGTTTCTTTCTATTCCCAAATGGGGTCAAATATGGAGAAAGATCAGATTTAAGCATGATTTGATTTGCAGTCAAAAACATACTCAGATAGTATCTCCAAATTCGTTTGTGCTACCAAATGAATTACAGGTGAGGTTTAAGTAATGGTTGTACAGATCTTCTACTGCTTTTCCTTCAGTAGCATTTTCTCAGTTCATGTTTGCTAAGTTTGTTTGTAAAAGATGTGACAGATTTAATCCTTGGTCTTAACCACACTGAAAACATTTGCCTGTGGAAATCATCACCTCAGACAATAAATGTTTTTCCTGATCCACACTTCTGAGTCAGCATGACCCCAGTTGCTGGCAGGGAGGCCAGAAGGCAGGATAATGTTGAGCAAATTGGTGCAGGCTGCCAAGGAAGTTGACTTTCCTCAATAATAATGAGAATGGAAGCAACTATATTAGGTGACTGATGATGGACTGTATGTGTCCACACAAATGCTGCCCCTATCATCTGTGGAAGTGTCTGCTCCAGGGACGAGGGCTGACCTCATTGAAAGAGGCTTCATTGGTGGGTTTCAGTGCTGGGTCTGGCTGGAATGGAGTTATTTTCCTTCATGGAGGCCCATAACCTGCGATGTTTGGGGTTTGTGAGTAAAACAGTGTTGATACACCCATTTTGGCTATTGCTGAAAAGCATTTGCACAGCTGTGAGGCCTTCTATTTTTTACCCTCTGTCCCTGAAGTGAGTAAGCTTGGGGTGAGAAGACACAGCCAGGACAGCTGACCCAAACTGACCAAAGGGATATCTTATACCCCTGGATGTCATGCTCAGCAAGGAAAGTTCAAGGAAAGGAGGAAGAAAGGGGGACGTTTGTGGTTCTGGTGTTTTTCTTCCCAGTTAGCTGTTATATGGGCTCAGGCCCTGCTTTTCAGGGAGTGGCAGAACACCTGTCTGCCCATGGCAAGTAGACAATAAATTCCTTATTTTTCTTTGCTTGCATATACAGATTTTGTTTCACCTATTAAACCGTGTTTACCTAGATCCATGAGCCTTTTCACGTCTCTTCTAATTTCTTCCTGTCCTGCAGTTGTGTGGGTGTTTGCCTGCTGGCTTGGGTCAACACACCATAGTTTCCTTGTAAGCCTGGGACAGGTAACATACATTTTCAGAAGAGTAAATCATAATTCCATCCTTACAGTCCTAGGATTTCTCCATCTCCTTTTGGTTCCTGCTTGGCGTGTGTTTTGCACCTACAATCTGTTCCCAGCAATTTGAAAACCAACTTGTGTTCCTGAAGAGTGGCTACAGGCAACTGGCTCTGCACATACTGCTTTGAACATCTAGCCCTAAGGCTCTGGCAAATGCACTAAGGTGAGGAATTTTAGAGCTAAGATTGTTGGTTTTGTCCTTAATTCACCCCACTGGATTTACCAGCCACCATGAATCACTGTATGGTCTGTTCTTCCAGCTTTGTGCAATGTCAGAGGCACAATGGGACCAGACAGCGAAAGCTGATCAACTCACAGTTTGAAGTGAAACGGCAAGCCTGTTCTTCTGTGGGCTTAGAGTAGGCCAGAGTAGAAAAATCTGACTTTGGTGTGCACCATGTGATATCGTTTGAAATTTGCAGTGCACTCAGTTTGAGAAGCAAGGCCTACATTAACCCCTTAATTGCAGGCTTTCCCACTCTTCAGTTTTTCATTTTTCCCTGGACTATTTAGTAAATGACTGATTCTAGTGCACATATAGCCTGCTTAAAAATATTAATTAAAGTCGTGGGTTATTTTGGGTAAAGCTGTTACAGATTTTTAACAGGGAACTGCATCAAACCTCAGTTAAGACATACACCGCCTGATCTTCAATGGGTATGAATTGTAACTAATGAATAGACCATTTAGTGGAACTTACCCCTTATTTCTTGTCGCACTGCAAATTGATCCTCCATGTGTTTATCTGCTGACAAGGGTGTTTTCAGCATGTCTACTGAAATCCTCTAGCGTATTGTCTATTATAAATTTCACATGATGTCCTTTTAGATCATCTGTCTGCATGAGCAAATTTGAAATATATGGGTGTGCACACAAACACACACATTCCTGGCTGTTCAAGGCCAAGTTTCTAGGAACAGAAGAGTTTGCAAATCTGACTTTTAGAGCCCTTTCATTAGCCTCTATCTTCCCTTTATAGTTTTGCACATAGTGAGAAGAATCAGGATGACACCTCTTCAGTACTTACAAATTCACAAGTTCAGTTCAGGGGAAGGATTGCTAGAGAAGTGCTGAAGCACAATGAACCAGAACAGGACAGAAGCATTTGCTTAAGTGCTTTGCTAGATGCACTTTATGCAGCATTTATATTTGCACCTGTGTTAACTCTGTATCTATTAGCTGCAATTCAACAAGGTTATCAAGTGAGGGCATAATGTAACACTGTGCGCAGCCCCCCTGCTTCATCAGCAATAGCTGCTAAGCTTGAAGTTAAGCATATATTAAACTACCTTACTGAGCTGCCTGTTTAATGAATATGTTTTATTTAAGCTTATCTAGAGTTATAATCTGGGGGCTTCCCCACTCCCCAACCCCCTATTTCAAGGCCAGGGAGTGTTGCATCAAGTCGTTTCCCAAGCTAAGGATTTTCCCTTCCCTCCAGTTCACAATGAAGCCATATCCTGTGTTTGCTGCTGTCCATGGAGTAATTAACTGGGGTGTGTGTGCATCTTCTAAGTAACACAGACAACGTAAACAGAATAGTGACATTCCTTAGTGCAATAAGACAGCTAAGTGTTTCCTCTTTACTAGTGTGGGAGACACAATTGCGGAGACAGGGAGGAAAGCTTTCTCCATTGTGCTGAAGGGGGTGTGCACCATTTATCAAGCTGACTGCTCTGTCATATCAGTGGAAGGACCCTGGAGAGCCCTGGCCATGAGATTGAAGGTTGGTACCAATTTACTGCAACACAAATGCATTGAACAGGAAAGAGAGAGCTCCTAATCTCTTCAATTTTCTTACATTACCCTGAAGGCTAGGGAATTAAATGAAACAGTAGCTGGTGACAACTTTAGAGGGTCCTGAATGCATGACAGGAAAAGTATTAAAATAGCTCAATAGTTTTATTTTATATGTGTGTGTTAATCTTACCCCTGCATAAGGAACCAGGTTAGAAAAGACTGCCTCTTGGATATATGTCTCTTCGAGAGGACAGAAGCCTATTGAATTCAGTATCTGTCTGGTTCAAACTTGGAAGCAACATTTTAAAAAATATATTAAATGTTATTTTCAAACACAAGCAAAGCATATCCTGGGGTCTTGTCATTTTCTGTTTGTTCATTGACTTTGGCAAACTTGCACTGGAACTTTGATCTTTAGCAGTGTCAGTCTCTGCAAAATCATGTGAACATCAGAATCTGTTGTGCTGGTCAGCCTTCCTGCCTACCTTCTCCATTGCGCCAGTCTTTCCAGGAAAGGAGGAAAGAGATTCCTGTATGGCACCAATGGGAAGCAATCAAGATCTTGTTGAAACATGTTATCTAGAGAGTGCTTTAAACATTAAACATCCAGCTTTATTTCCTGATTAGTCATTTCTCAGCTTGTATTAACTGTTGCAGTGCTGGGTATTTATATCTATATAAATGTCCATCCCCTCATTAAATCTTGCTTATTTCTGTTATTGCTGATTACTGGGTGGAATCCTCCTCTCTTCAGAGGAGCATTCATTCAGGAAAATATGAAAAGAAAACATTTATACAGCATCATCTCCTGTACACATTTAATACTTGTTCAAAACACATAGCACCTTCCTTTACAAGGTTACCAAAGGAACAGCTGCATTCCAAGTGCCGCTAGCAAGGTATAAATAATAATACTACTACATGGTTATATATAAATGGGAATAAACTTAAGGCATCCCTATACCTTCAATTTAAAGGACTGCTAAAGGCCATTATTTCCCATTTCCTGGTGGGCTGGCGAAGTGGGTAGTCACACAATAAAAGGACATACACAATTATTATAGCATTACCATTTGCAATCCTAGAGTTAAAGGTCAGTGTGGTTTGCTACTGTAATATTTCCAGGGATTTATAACTTGCCTACATAAAGATTTGCTCCAGGTTAATATTCTCTACTCCGAGCATTAGTCCGGATATGAATTTTATTTTTTTATTGTTGTTTGTGGGATAAAAAAAGAAGAAAAAACTTTACTATAGATAGTTCCAGTCCTGGGTTGTTTTAAATTTATGTTTATTTGTAAACATATACAGTTTAGACTTCAGAACACTGCTTTAGAAAGTGAGATGGATGAGAGCAAGTGACCCAAGTGATTTCAGAGTCTGAAAATAAAACAAAGAGTAAAAATATTGAAATCATCATTTGCAAGTGTTGTAAGGCCTCAAGCATTTGTGTGTCCACATACATATGTCATGTGTCGATTTTATTATTTAGAAAAGTGACATGTGTTTTACACAGGTGATTGCTTTTTCATCACTTGAAAAATATTTGTGTTTATACTGTAGGAAATAGTTACATATTATCACAAGAAAAAAAATCACAGTTCTGCAAGATAAGTGACATCTTCCTCCCAAGAGAGCCTGCCCGACTAAGCAGCTGGGCCTCAGATCAGTAAGGTATTTGAGCATGTTTTTTCCCAGGGAGCTCCCCTGCAGCTGGGGCAGGGGCAGGGGCTGGCAAGTGCTGCAAATCACTGCTGTGCATCACAAGGGCTTCTGCAATTAGCTTGGAAGGTCATTTTGGAAACTGCGGCCTCCCCAAGCCTGTGGCTCCCCCTCACTTTCACTTCAATGACTTGTGAGGACTTCCCAAAAGTCTCTCCCGCTCCCATCCTAGCCGTGGCTGAGGGACTAGCCTTCCTGCCTGCCACCTGGATGTGCACATGTGCCAGTTGTGTTTGCAGCACCCTCAGCTGTCTTAGCATTTTCTCGGCAGAGTCGCACTGCAAATAATTTTAAATGCTGCAGGTTTAAAATAGTCTTCTTTGAAGCCAGCTTCCCATGATGCTGCTCCTTGGTAAGTCATGTTTCTTTGTTAAGAATTAATCAAGCAGATTAAGTAGCTTTCGTCCTCCCTCTTCACACAGTTTTAGCTTATCTCTTTTGCTAATGCCCCATCTGAAAGAGATGTATCCATACCAAAGTGGTGGTCCTGAGGACGAAGAACATGTAGGACATCTCTTTCATTCTTTTTCCCACTTGATTTTTAACCCTGCTGCTTTCTCAAGAGAAATTCATGCATAAGTGGTAAACACAATCTTCACTAGGTCATGTGGCTTTGAAGGAAGGACTGGGGCAAGGGGCTTCATGCTTTGAATCCTGGACATGAAGATCTCTCTGTTGCCCTCCCTGATCCCTCATGCTCCTTGTACAGGAGAGGTTATTTGTAGACCTTTGGAGACTTAGGCCTTTGAAGATATCATCTTTCTTGTCTCTCTTTTCCTCTGTCATTGTCATCCTCTATTTTTTCTCCATCTTCATCTTTCCTGGCTTTGCTTAGTTGGATGGTAACTCCTCTCCAGCATGGCATCATTCTCCAGTGCTGCTGTACATGTTCTGGTCCAGTCTCATGCACCTCTGCATGCAGCTGTGGACAGACCTTTAGAAAGAACTTAAACCTTTTCCTGTCATTTGAAATCATGACCTAGTTTATGTTTGTTCTTATTTTCTTCCACCTCTATGAATTAACCCTTTTTGTCTTTGTTTTGTTTTGTCAAATTATGTCATACAATGTTTTCCAAGGAAAAAATGTGTAATTTCCATTGAATCAATGTCCTGTGAGAATACCAGTTTATGAAATGTTTGCCCTCTGTTCAGAAACTCAAAGTCTTGCCTCACATTAAAATATGACCCGGACTTTAAGAAATAGGTTTAAATACTATTGCTCCTAGTTTAAATTCAAAAGGAAATAGATGACAACAATCTGCTAAATTAACTTGAAATAAAATAGGGTCTCACTGTACTAGAACTTTTCAGCTCTTTCTTGCTGTATATCAGTTTCCTGTTTTAAACTTTCATTCAACATCAGCCCAAAAGAAATGGTGCTTCCCTTTGTCCCACTGTAAATTGTAAAGCTCTGCGGTGGAGAATTATGATGGTGAAACTAAAAACTGCTTTTCTTACATTGGCTAAATTATTTCCACATTGTGAGGAGACTTCTGCTTTGTAAAAGCTTGTTAAATCCCTTGTCTAGGCATTTCTTCTGTCCTTAAAAGGTAAATGGCCTTGCGACATTTTTTTTTCCTTTCCCCATCAGAGGGATTTTCTTTCTGAGTGTTTTGTATTAATCATTACCCATATTGTAAGATCTAATCCTAAGAAGCTTCCAAAAATGACAGAAACTTTTAAAATGCTATCTTTTTGAACACAAATGCTAAAAGAGTCTCTTTTAATGTGAGTGCAGTTCCTGATTTCCTCAGCTGCAGTGCCCTTTTAGGTAAGAAATACCATGACATTTGATCTACTGTCATGGAGGCATCTGTGCACTCTAATTCAGGACAGGTGAGAGCGATGATAAAATGCTTCTTTTATTAGGAAGGATAAGAATTAAATTGCTTTCTACAGAAAATGAAATTAGGATAAATGAAGTAATTAGCTGCTCAGCTTTTATGTTTGTGGGTGTTGAATATTTGGGTACTGCTCATAAGAAGTGGTGTGAGAAAGTTAACCAAGGGTCTAATCCTGAAGGAGCTCAGTGTTCCTGATTTCCACTGCATTTTTTGTTTTGTTGTGGTTTTTTTCTTTCTTTCTTTCTTTAGACATCTATAATTCCAATGTCTGGAGGGTACACTTTTTATTATTGTAAAGCAGTAGCTGAAAGAAGGGTATATTCATAAATTTTTTTGAAACCTTAGAACTGTGTGTTTGTTAAAGAATGAAGTCTTTTTACCTGTGATGGATCTTTAGTAGGAAAGGGGATTTAGATATTTTGGCCTTGGTGTGTACTTGCTCACAGACAGGTTTGGGGTAGGTTGCTGTAAGCTGCATAAGGTGACAGCAAGTGGTGGTGCTTTACACATCCATGAAAACTGCTTGATTCATTTAACTGATCCTTTCTGTGCAGTCTAATGTTTGAAGATTTAACACGCCATCAGCCTGACTAATTAAGCAGGGCAGAGCACTGGGCTGAAGCTTGTGAAGGGTTTTCAGTGCCTTATTGCCATATCTCGCTGCAGCGTGCCTGGAGAGCAGAGCCAATGGGTTGTGCATCCAGCTGGAGGTCATGGGAACCTGCCTGGTCCCCTGGCTCAGTGCAGAGCTTTAGGATCACAGTGCTGTAGCCTCTGTGTGTCATCACGCTGGTCTCACAGGCTCCAAGGACCTGCGACTGTTTCAGCTGGAATAGGGGTAAGAGTTTACCACCAAAAGAAGATTGGTTCATAGGATGGGACAAGCCCTGTCGTCACTGCGTCTAATTGCTTGCTAGTGCTGGTGGCCTTGTCTTCTCCTGGTCCTGATCAGGCCCAGCCTCTGGAGGAACCAGCAGGCAGTGGTCATTCAATCAGTGTGCTAGGCTTTGTGGCAACTTTCTGTAGCCTTTCATAACACTATCAAAAGTAGTCTTCAGAATCTGAGATTTGGGGGAAGAAGGCATGTGAGTGCATCAGGGAAAGCTGAATGAGAAATGACAACTGCACATGGCATACATGTGTGGGCAAGCTGCAGGAGGGTATGTGAGAAACCACACTGCAATCTGAATGCTTCCCTTCTTAATGAACCTTAAGAGGTGTTATGAGAAAGGTAGCTTAAAAACACATGGGGGTTTTACATTCACAAATGAGTTTAAATGTTTCTGCTGTGGTTTATTTCTTTTGTAAAGGCACGGTGGTAACAAGAGGTACACTAGAAAGCAAGACACTTAACAGCCACTAAATTAGTAGCCATGTTGTGGCTTGCAGAACCGAGTCTTTTGATTACTCAAATTAACCTACAAGTACACAATTTCACAAAATAAAAGCCAGCAGCTTCGGTAGGATCAGAAGGAGAGAAGGGAACTTTTATGCACTAAGGAACCAGCCCTGTTACTTACTCTGAGGCTTGATAATTTTAAAAAATGTGACAGCTAAAACCCACTGGCACATGCTGCAAAGAAGGATGTGATAAAATAATGTTACTCATCTTCAAGGCTGTCAGTTCAGCAATCAGTACTTCTATTCATCTCTGCGGCCTGCTAACTCAGTGCTACCATGTGATAGATAAACCCTAATCCAAGTGACAGCGTTCAAATCAGAACTGATTTGATTGTTCACATATGATACCACAAGACACCAGAAGCCTAAAGAGTTTATAAAAATGCACATTCTCTTGTAGGCACACTTCCCCTCAGAATCTCTCTCAGTATAGGATACACCAGCTCTTAAACCTGGGGTAATTTGTAGGTCATGAAAATGCTTTGGTGGCACAGTCAGTTCTTATCATCATCTAACTGTAGCTGGAACAGGGAATGCTCAAAAATAAAATGCAGTTCAGACCTTGTAAAGCCCACCTGTTCTGCTTTCAAGTCTCCCTTGCAGGAAGTGAAATCCTTGTCTTTCTCTGCAGAGACCAGACTTACTCTTGAAGAGATCAAACATGAACACATTTGTTTCCATGCATAAAGCACAGTACATGGGAGAGTGGTTTTATGGCACGTATGTCGGTATCTCAAAAGTCTCTGTTGCCTCTCAGGATGCAACAGAGGTCCTTTCAACAACAGTCACAACGGAGCTGCTTTTCAGATCTGAGGCAGTAATTGGGATTTTGCAGGTGTTCAGTGGGAGCATTACATTTAGGTTTTGAAACCTAATTCTGAACAAAACTCTGATGATACTTGTACTTTGCGGAGATTTCAAAGTTTAGTATGCCTTTCTTTTCTTATTTTTCACTAGTGTATCCTGAAGTTTTAGAGTAACAGGAGAATAATTGTTCGAGTAGTTCAAGAAGACAATAGTTATGGAGTAATTGAAGGCAAAATGTGACCTGTAGCTTTTCAAAATCGAGAATGAAAACTGAATGACTTTTCAAGGAAATTGTCAAAGTGTCTGAATATAAAGTGAAATTATGGGAGTTCTAGAGGCAATAGCTGTTCCTGTTATGTCCGAGCCATTTCACAAAACAAAGGGGAAAGTTCTCTTTGTAGTCTTCTGTTAAGGAGGACAGATGTCTCAGTTTAACAAGGTACTTAAGCCTGTGTCTAGTTTTGAGCTTATGAGAAATCCTTTAGCTGTGTGCTTTAAATACTCAGCTGAACTAGGATACTGAAGTGAAGGGTTTCTCTGCAGTCTGCACAGATTTTGTATGTATACATACACATACACATATTTCTAGAATTTTTTTTATTTATTAGCAGGACTGTGTGTGGTTGTTTTCTTTTTCAAAGGGCATAAATGAGAAATAAATGTGCTTTTTATATGTTTTTAATCTTTGATCTCCTAGCTCCTGGTACTACTATATAGTTTCTTTTTTTTTTTTTTCTAAGCATGGGTTTAGGTGTGCATTGTATACTATTTTTCTAATGTCATCCTCAAGAAAATCCTAATTTGAACTTGTCTCAACTACAGTACATTTCTTTTCTTGGAACTCTGTTTATTTTATCTTGGGGTTTGCTTTTGTTAGGTTGTGGTTGTGGGGTGGATGCTAATGGAGAAACAGAGAGAAGTCCTGGTGAATTCAAATCAGGAATATGGAAATATTTGAAATATTTCCATACGGAAATATCACAAAGTTGTCTTGAAAATGGAAAAAGGTGCCACGTGGAGTTTACAAAAACATGTAGGCAGCCTGTGTATGTACTTTTCTGTGGCTTAAGTGGAATTTCTGCACTTACTTCCCAAGATACTTGTGTGACTTTTAGGCACTTAAAAGTCTTTTAAGCTTGATCTTTTGGTTTTGTTATAGGTGGGTTTTTTTCAGTACTTTTGGTCACTGTTACAACTACTGTAGTCTCTATACTACTTGTAGAGTTAAACCATGGATCAAATTCTGAATTTACATTATACTCACAACATCTCACTTGGCAAGTTTACTTGTGTTAGTGTCACCCTCCTCATCACACCCATGTTGCATTGGACAGCTGTGGTCTCTGTTACAGCAGAGGGGCTTGTCCCAAACCGGTCACGTTTGTCTTGCTCTCTCTGTATGAAAAAGTTTCTATTTCCACACGTATCATCTTGCCCCAAGTTTTGATCTACCTGCTCCCAAATCATTAACACTTCAGTAGTTAGCTCATTGAAGATTTCCCACACTTAGCAACAGCATAATGTACTCAGGCCTAGGGAGTCAAATGCAGACAGAGCCTGCAAATCTGTGCGAGGACTGACTGTACCTGTGCTGAATGGATGCTGCTCATCCCAGCACTGCCCACTGGCTGGTGCCACTGTACAGGTACACTTGACAGGCCAGAAAGGTTTAATCTTGCCTTGACAGTGCTACCATACCTGAGTATATGATACCTGTTGTGTGTTTTATCACTAGCGAAGGGATCAGAAACTGCTCTCTCAGGTACGATTTTCTGATTTTAAAATCTGTCAGAATTAATAAACAAAACCAAGCTGTGGCTATTCATCAGTGGGTTTTTTTGATAAAAACCCATGCTTTGGTATTGCTAGTTGAGGTTAAATAATAGCATTAGAGTTCATATAGGGTTTTTTATTGTTTTATGTGATAGTAAGGAAAGATATAACCTTGCTGAGAGGGTGACAAATTCTGTTACAGACAACCAGTACTTGGCAGGTTCTATCAGAAAACCAAACAAGGGAAAAGTATGTATGCCCGCTACCAGCTGTTACAGTATTGAACAATGAATGTTTGATGAACCTGACCCGCAAATACACACATGCCTGTGAAAGTCAACTTTAAGGAGTGTCTGGGCTGACAAAATTAACAAAAAGCCTCTGTGGGTAATATATATAAGTATATATAAAAAACTTATTTATTTAGGTCTCTTGTGATAGAACCACATCAGTAAAATTTGAAATATAACTGCATTTTTGCTAAATGAGATGTGACAGAAAATGCAGTTGTGGTCTAATGGCAGCTGAGGATGGTGGAGCTGTGTCCTTTTACAGCAGAGATTAACTTGGTCCATGTTGTTTATACAATGAAAATCTCTTTTATTCTCAATGAATCTTGCAGATAGGTACAACCTGGTGAAGCTCCAAAGATATTTTTTCAGTTTTAATAGCTTTGTCTGACTTTTTGCTAAAAAAAAAAACAACCAACAAACAAAAAACCAACAAACAAAAAACTCCTTGTGAAGACAACTTCCTCTAAACAGCAGATCCTGAGGTGCACTATCCCAGCTCACTGTGTTCAGGCAAGGTTCCTTGCTTTCTCTTCTCTTGCTGTTGCTTTTACCTACTTGGGGAAGGTCCTTATAAGTCTATGTCCTTAATATTAGAATGCAGGTGCTAACAATGTTCTTCACACTGGAGAAGGTGCTAACAGGGAACAGAGCATATGGTACAAGTGACATATTGACCTAGTCACACTCCTGGGCAATAACTCTTTGCACTCATTATTTTGTTTTCCCTAGATACAGACATGATATAAAGTATCTAAATATACCAACTCAGAAACAATGAAGAGTTGAAAGAGTAGTAAAAAAACCAAAAACAAAAACAAAACAAAAACATTGATGTTGAGCTGCTTTTTTGTGTTTTGTTTTTGGGTTTGTTGTTTTTTTTTTTGACTAGGAACTCAGAGTTTGGACCAGCTGTCCTAGGTATTCTCTAGGGCCTTGTCCCTCATACTAGTATTGAGACAAGCTTTATTTTGCATGGAAAATACAGCTAAGGACTGGATACTAAATAGCCCCCAAAAGTAGGAGAGAGAGGAAGATGCTCATGCCCCAGTTCAGGGAAATCAATACTTACCAGTCTAGGTGTTTTTGCCTTTATTCCACACTCTCTGACTCTTTTTTCTGTTTGCCAAAAGAAAGAAATTTAGACTCCTAGAGTTTAAATTACAAGTGACATAGGCAAAGTTTGTAGAACTTTTGTCTTTCTTTAGACTGGCTGATGTAGTCAGAAATAACAGATGAGCCCTTTTGGAAGGCAGTTCTGCAGCTGGTCTGTTTTTTTTGCAAACATGTCAGTTAGTCTACATAACAGATATGATCTTTTCTTACAGAACTTGTGCTAATAATATTCTCAGATTGTTACAGCTAGAACAGTACTAAATCAGTTCTAGAGAAGATAACAGCCCATCTGATTAAAAAAAAAAATCCCATAAAATATGGGATGTCTGATCCCTTGGCTACAAAGCAAAAAAAGCTGTATTTAAAATAACAAACAAGATACACAGATTCACATGTTTTGTTGCACTTGGCTATCACAATCTGAGAAAATCTTCAAGACCTTGTTTTTCAGAAGTTCTCTATCAGAAATGCTCAACCAATGCTGTATGATGTCATTCAAAACACACAATTTTCTCTTGAAAAAGGCAATAGTCAAGGACTACTATCTTGAGTTATGTTTCAACATTTGAAGGATATTAATATGAATGACTCGGTTTGGTACTGTCATCTACACGTCATTGTTCTGTGAGACCTTTCCTCAGCTGCTGAGGCCAGCGTGAAAGTGAGCTGTTTGGTGCAATTCCACTGAAGTCAATGGTGGTACCTTCCCCTCTCGGAATGTGATTATTTAATATATTATCAGAGGAGATGCCTCTTTCTTTTACTTTGTCTATTTCTTATGTAAAAGGCAATTTATTTTTTTCCCCATGGCGATAATGAGAAGTTACATATATGCATGAGCATCTGGTTTGTCACTGATAAACAAAAAAATTTGTCCTTAACCTGTTCCCATGCAAACATGAACGGATTTCAGTGCTGAGTGTCAGGGAGAAACTTGGTGTCAAAATTATTTTACATCAATGCTTTTTTGCTATATCATAATGAAGGGATAATGAACTGCAATAATAAAGTTCAGGGGCTTTGATAATACAGCCTGCAGGTGGCTAGTAAGGATAAGTGAACTGGCCCACTGCCTGGCCTGGCATTTGCTTCAGTAGTTCAGTTTTGGCAGCTTTTCCCAATCTGAGATTAACGTCTCCCCCTTCCACCTCTGATTTAACCTTTAAATAAATGCGTGCCAGTGAAAGACCAGATAGTTGAGTGAAGAACTGAACTAATATTTATTTTTTTATATAATAGGGCCATTCCCAGGTCACCCCTTGCACTATGATTCCTAGTGCACAACACCACTACTTATCTTTGGCTGCAGGACCAAGCTGTGTTATTTTCTAAGTGTATTTCAAGAAAACTATTGAGCTGTACAGTAATTTTAGTAATTATATCATACCAGGTCAATATGTTTTGGCTCTGTTGTTCAAAACTCATCTCGTTGGTACTTTGGAGAACATCGGATTGGTGTAAGTGCCTGCTGTGACCTATATTTACTGGACTATTGAGACAGTATTACAAGGTGACAAACTTGAAGCACTGTCTATTAATATGAAGCAGACTATAGGCTTGGTTGAGTGATGCACTCTCACACTGGCTTACTTTGTAGTTCTTCAAGTCAAGACCACATGTGCCATGCTTACCTCCTCTGTGGAAAACCAGAGATGTACTCAAACTCTAGTTAACCCACAGCCATTCTTACAGTAGAGACAATACATTTAACTTCTGATAGAAGAAGCCTGATGCTGGTGTGTCTTTCATTGGTAAAATTGCATCGGCTCAGGCTGACTTACCTGTGTTTCACTAGTGTGCATGTCAGCTATGAATCTGACAAAGAGCTATAAAAACCCCAATAAAAACAACAGTAATAATCAATATATATCTATGAAATAACTAATTTTATATATTATGAATTATAGATAAAATATTTGCAGTTATAGTTATTAATAATGCTCTGAAGCTATCTTACTAAGTATAACATTTAAGTGGATACAGGATTTTGGAAGAAAATGCTTCTGAGTTTGCTTTAATGTTTTTCCTTCCTTTTTCTTACTTTTGGTGCAACTCATATATTCAGTATCCTTTCAGTAAGATGCTATGGTTTCACAGTGTGAGCATATACAGGTTCATATTACTCTATAGAAAATCTGTGATCTGTCACGTAAATCTCTTTTATGACCCTGACATTGTCTTATTACCAGTGTTTTTACCTTGCTCATGCTTTTCATTATTTTTTCCATTTACTCAGCATCTTTCCTATTCTGTCCCAGTTCTTACACCTACTTCTCCTTCCTTCTGTCACTGGCTCTGTCAATCCTTTTAACTAAACCCTTTCCTATCCTCTGTGTCCCTACCTCCTCTCACTCTCCCAGAGGCCAGACAGTGCATGCAAGCTTGGTGCTGTCATTATGACTCCATGAGATATTTGAAGCTTACATCTTTTTGTCCGGCTTGGCCATTTACATTTTGGATGAATTCAGTAATGTTTTAGAGATAGGCCAACAGCCGGATAAATGTCGGTGCATCAGCTGGGCATGCCGGCTTAGGAAATGCTGCCAAGCTACCAGCCTCAGAGGCTTTGCCCTGCTCCCTTAAGGGGCTGAAATGCTGGTTTGATATCACTGCTCATGCCTCGGTGCCTCATGGTGAGCAGGACAAGCTTCTTAGAACTGAAAGCCCTGTGGGGTAATAACTGCAGCTCTCCCAGGACTCCAGGATGCCTCTGCCATTGCCTTTGCTTGGGCTAAGTCGCATCTGAGTTTCATGCTACCTCCTGTTCCATGCAAAACTGTTATCCATTGCTCCCCCAGTAAGATGGGCACTTTCTGACCACATCACTCACTGCTCTCTTCCCTCCATGACCTGACATGGTGAAAGACTCATCTGCAGGAATGGTCCTGGTTGCTCCTGGGCAACTGTGTTGTTCATGGCATGACTGACCTGGGCTTGGCTGCTTGTGAATCTGGCTACTGTATTCTGGGTTTTGGTGCAGTTCAGCATGATGAAGAGCAGGTATCTGCAGGGAATGCAGCTTTTGAAATCCCAAAATCCTGGAAGTGCCAGGTAAAGATAGTTCAAGAGAGACTAAGACAACTGCAGCACATAAAGTCATCCCTGTGAGATGCCACATTTACTCTGCATGCGAGATACATTGTTACTTCTGTGTCTTTGAAGTGCTCATGATGGGCAAAGTGCTATGCAAACATGAAACAAAGCCTGAACCATTCCTGGAGAAGATAAACATTTGATTATTGTCCTTGCACAATGGAAAAACAGTAACGTTTAACTCCAGGTTAAATATACCTTTCAGGTTATAAACTTTTATTGATAGCTGCATTGTTTACTTCTATCTTTATAGACTCCTGGATCAATGCTTTTATTTTACAATGGATTTTTTTTTCTTTTTCTTTGATGGACACTAGCTCTTGAAATATTGACACCACTGCTCTGAGCAGTGGAAATAGGAGGTAACATCTTGTTCTCTGCCAGAAATTCTCCTCCTCAATCTGGGTCTTTCAGTGACAATAATGTTGGCAGCTCTCATTTTGAAAAGCCTGAGGTATAATGTGATTTCAGGCTATTCATACTTTGCAGGTTGAAGAGGCCTTTTCCTCTTTTTTCTTTATATTGCTATCATGCGCCCCACACCCCCACCCCCCCCACCCCACCGCCTTTTTTTTTTTTTTTTTTTTTTTTTTTTTTTTTTAAAGAAGAAAATCTGTACTTATCGAATTCCTTTTTCCTTGACCAGGTTGCTATCAGCTGTCGTGTCATGAAAATCTTACAGCAAACAGAGAAGACATAGGCTCTTGTGCCACAGCTTTGCCTTAGGTTCAGCCTGTCCACACAGTTAGCACTTCTGTTCAATTGATACACTTGTAGGTAACATACTTTTGTCCATGTCTAGTCTTTGGTCCTGCACATGTAACCAACAGAACTAGAACAGTTTATACTGCTCACAGCTAGGAGTTAATTTGCTCATACCTTGCATGTAGGCTGTGCTTTTGATAGAATTTTCTGTTGTACCCTGAGTTTTCTATGGTGCTTTTCTTGACAACCGCAGTACTCTGTCACACCGCCTTCTTCTGGTAAGTGGTACTTACCTTTTCTGTCAAGGGAAGAATGAGGTGAAGAATGGTGTAGAAAATATCACAATGGCAGGATCACAATTTCTGGGGTGCAGTAAATAATGTGGGTCAGGAATGGTTTGTCAAAGAGGACTTCAGAGATGGCTAAAGAGAACTGAAAGATCTACTTAAAAAGCACTGCCCATATGAAGATGGACTTAAAATAACTAGACCTGTTTACCATAAGAATGAGACAAACAGGTAGCTATAGAGAGTGGGAAAAAGAGTGGCCATCTGCAGAAGAACAGAAGGATGTTCAGAAGAAAAGTAATGTGTAGGCTTATTAGTGTGTGAGACTTGTTGTCACAACCATTAGCTGAGGCTCTGGTGAGGGCCCTTCTGTTTCCAAAACACATGTGCACACACAGAGGTATGAGTTTTGAATGAGAATAAAAACTTCCAAGCTTCAGAGTTATGTCAGTGGTAAAGAAAGAACTGTCTGTGGACAGAATATCCTACAATTTTAGATTTTTAAAATTGTTCCTTTAAAACATTTTTGAAGCACTATCCATTTAGTATTGAACTTAAACAGGCCATAGCAGTTATCATATTGGCTCAGACAAACATTTCTGACAACATGTTTTAAACCCAAATAAGTAAATTTTTATTCAAAACAGAGTTGGCTTTAAGTAACAGAGCACAGCAAATTGATTAGAATATGTATTGTACCTTTTTGTCTCCCCATTTCAAAGAGTTGTCTGTGGCATTTTAATTAGGAGAAGAGAAACATAAGCTTCTGCAGTCTTGCTCTGATTTTGTTTTTTGTTACCTATATGACATGCTATATGGTTCTTGGGGCAGCTGTGGGAGGCTGACTTTGCGACTCTAACTTAAAATCAATGACAGCCACATGGTAGCTCTTTCAAGAAATATGTTTTTCAGAGAAGAGGCTCCCCAGTGTTCTGGAAAGACATGGATTGACTGAGGATTAAGAATGAATTGTCTCTTCCGGAAACATATCCTGCACCTTTTTTGGCTGCAACTTTTCAACACAATTAGAAGAATTAAGCCTAGTTCTGCTTTTCCAAACAACTATTTGATGAGACAAAGCCAAGAATGTGGTAAACCTATTTCTTAGAGGGGGAAATTAAGGAACTGGAAAAGAAAGAAATTTTAGCAAAATGAAATTAACAATGTAAATCTGAAGTCAAATAACTCCCACAAATATCAGATAACATTGACAGCCCTTAGGGGAAAAAACACAAAATGACCTCTTTTTTAGAATTTAGGGTGAAAAATACCTAGCATAGTTAGCTGAATATTCTTTCCAGTTGAAGAGCTGTTTTGAGCAAATCCTGATTTTTCTTAAAAGCACTTGTAGTTTGAAATTGTTTGAATTGTGTCTGTTCCTCAGTGAGTGGTTAACCACCCAAACAGTAAGTTTTATTGCAATGGGACTATTCATACAAATAATTGTATGTAAGTGGGAGTGAGAAAATGACAAATTTCTTCCTTTGCTATTTCTGTGAATAACATCTTTTTTTAATTGACTGCAAGTGAAAGCCTTTCTCTTTCATGATACAGTTCTTTTCTTAACTGCCCCAAGGATTGGGTAGATAACATTAGCACACTCAAGATGATACCATCATCAGCAGTCTAACCTGCTCCTCTGGTGAAGGCTGTCAGCCCTGCTGTGGATGATATCACTGAAATAACAGATTTGTGTACTTGCTGATCGTTTCAGTACAAGCTCAAGTTTGTGGTCCATTTGAAGTGAATATACTGGATCTTGAGCAGGAGTAGCTTTGCCACAAGTACGTATTGTACTCTTTCACTTGTACATAGAAGAAAATGTATGGCAGTGTGACAGGGCAGACAGCACCAATGTCTTGAGGTCCTTCTACTAAATCAGCCAGATGAGTACACTATGAGCCCTAGCCACTTTACACATGCAGGGCAGGTTGCCAGCACTCCTAATAAAATTTGTATTCTACCTGGGTAACAACGATTTAATTGAATACCTTATGGGGGGAAAATGTAGCATTTTAAATCAGTTGTTTGCAAATCATAGGTGAATTCTCTTGATATGTCTGAGACCCGTGTATCACAGTTTGGGAATTACTGCCACAGCCTGATCTCCACAAGGTTGCTATAACGGGTATTTCAATATTCAGCTATGAGTAGTTAGTTGTGAAAATAGTTAGGCTGAATACCAGTGACATATATTTTTGTTGCTAGCATGAAAACAACACTATAGTCACTACTTGACATTATCACCAAGTCAGCAGTCCAATCCCACCCCTTCTCCCTACTACTTGTTCAACATGTGCCCTGCTTCTGTATCTTGCCAGCACAATTAGCTGCACAGCCTCGTAGCAAACCACATTGAGAAACTGATCAGCTAAAAATGCCTCTTGTCCCCCTCTGTTTAGCTATGTTTTTAGTTGGGTCATGCTCCAAACCTTGTTAGTTTGCAAATGATTTACCATCACAATGTAGGGATTAGTGTAAGAGCAGTAACAAAGGAGCAGCAGAACAGGGATGGGGCTGGGGGTTGGGGCAGACTGGAGAAAGATGTGGACTTTTTTTGGAAGGTGAATTGAACTGAAACCTTAAAATCAGGCTACTAGTTCATACACACTCAGAATTCTTTTTTCTGTGGACATTGTTGCATTTTCATTTAATTCTCTGTTTTCCTCCAACTTTGCCACCAGCAAACATTCCTGTATTTGTTTCTGAAAATAAAAAATAGAAACAACAAAACCATATGGTTTTTTAACAATATATTAACATTTATAGTAAAAAATTGATAACACTTGCCCAGATTTTTGCAGCTCTGATTAGTTCTATGGAATGATGATGGACTGACTTACCTAAGTATAAGATTTTGTTGAATAGACAAGTAGTGCTTGTGATTAGAATTAAAAAAACCCCAACAAATAACCTGCCTTTTTTTTTTCACCGTTCCACTGGGCTGAATAATAATCCTCCACTGTTGAAATTACTATTCATTCTTGTTTTGAGAGGAGGAAATGGGCTGGCCATTAGGAATAAATTGAAATAATCACTTTCTATCAAAGTGAATATGCTGCTATTGTAAAGCACTAGTAATCTTACTGTGTTTAAAAGCCATGCAAAAATTAGTAGTTTTGCACCTCCTTTTGGCTACTTTATCAGCAATGGATGAAACAGTGTAGTTTTCAGTTCCTGAAAATTTGGCTAAACAACATGACCATTACTAAGCACAGAAAATCAGTGTTTAACCTATTAGGTCATCTCCCTTTCCATAAACTTTTCAGCCAGTTTTTTACATTGTTACAGTAGTATAAATACTTGCCTAGATTAAGTATTTTACATAAAAAGTAGAGATAATAAAATGCTGTATTATGTCTACAGCAAAATTCCTGTTATTCCATACTGGGATTTCACCCAAGAGGTCTAAAATAGTTTTAGAATATAGAATGCTTCTTACTTTGAAATTTAAATACATATACAGACACATACATGAGACCAGATTTGCAGATAATGTAAATCAATGCAATTCCATTGAAGTCAGTTATTTATAGCAGATGAAGTTCTGGCCATATGCTGGTACATATGTATATGTACTTACAACACACACACATGTGTGTACGTGTGTGTGACATAAGATCATGTGTGCATGTAACTATGTAATCACATACAATTGCTTTCTTCTGCCCGCAAATTTTCCATTACACTGGAAAAATGGATAACTGTCATGTACTTTAGAGATTAATTATTTCTGGTTGTGAAGCACACAGTGTTTCACAGTCGTCCTGTTTTTTAGGGTCTCCCTTGCTGAAAGAGCAGCAAGGTTATTTGTCTGAAAGTCTTCATGATAGAAATAAAAGACTTGGGGCAGTAGGAGGAAAGATGGAAGTTTAATTTCACTGAATTGCTCCATGTAGAATACATTCAATTAATATTATGACTTTAAAAATGTGGCTATTGAGAAACTGTTTATAAATATCTGATATATAGAGGGAGCCTGATACGTAAAATTTGCAGTTCTGTGGTTTGAATGAATGAAAAAGGCCTCCACTTTGCAACAGCTATCAGGTCTCAGGGTAGGAGGGGGCTTCTTTTCCTGCATCAGCTACCATTTCAAGGGACAGAAGATACTGATGGGGAGAAAATGCTTGAGCAACTTTAAAGGGAATGTAGTTGGTACCACCTGCAAAACCCTTTAAGGGAAAACAGCAATTCATAGAAATTCAGAAACAATGGATTGAAAGATGGAAGAGGCTGATAGTCAAAAGATTGGAGGAAGTATCTCAGGAAGCAGAATTTCCCTCCTGATCTTCTGTGTATGTACCCAAACAACTGCTTTTCCAGACAGCTGGTTTCATTCTTGAGTGTTTTCTTACCTTTTTTATTTCTTTTTCTTTCTTTCTTTTGTTTTTTCTCTTTTCTGTTTTAGCATGTTTGTTTTTGTGCTTTATAAATATACCGTGAATTATTCCCAAGCGGACAACAAGCCTAATTCTTTTCTCAGCTACAGCTTCATAAAACCAATATAATTCTGTCAAAACAAATGGATAGAATAGTACTGTTAGTTTGCAGAGTGTTAAAAACAACCTTGCTCCTGCAAAGGAAGGATATCTGTTTTTCTTTGAGCTTCCTATTATCTATATTAAGCCTCTAGGCTACTTATTACTTCTATTGTGGTTGCTAATGCTTGTTCCTGTTTAGCACTGGGATTTTCTGTTGCATGGTCTAAGCCTAGCTTGTTCTGTCTTGGTGTTAAGCGCTGGTGAAATGCAATCACATTTTGTACCTTCAGACCACCATGAGTGACACAGAAGGAGACGATTCATCAACGGGAACTGCTTTAATGAGCCTCTCCAGCTTCACAGAGTATTTGCTTTTCACCTGTGATCCACATATTACAATATAATCCTGAAATATGTTACTGAAGCATGAACTGCAAAATCTAAATGGAAAAAGGGAGGTCAGGTAAGTCAAGGAGTGATCCCAAAGCTGATTCAGACCCATAGCTTGTTTCCAACTCAGAATCAACATGTCTCCTTATGCTCCTAACTGGCTTGCTTCTACTACTACTACCTGCTGTATCTTGACTTTTTCAGTACGACATTCCAGGACTGCTCAACACTTTCTTTAGTCTGTCCTTTGTCTATGTTTGAATGACTTATAAGACTTATTTCAACATCATAGCTTTCCATGGATCTTACTTTTCTTTTCTTTCTCCTCCTATCTTCCTCTTGCTTTCCTCACTATGTGTTCCTCCAGGCTAGGTTTTGCTTTTGTGTCTCACCATTTCCAACACCTTGTCACCTTCTGGTTGAGATGGTCCTAGTGTAAAATCAAGCATTGCTGGGATGTGATGCCTGCTGACATAACTGGGGACTGAAGTCCCACAGAGGGGAGGCTAAGTTTTATAGATCTTTTCAAACATTTTGTTTCTGGACATATAAAGAAATAAGAAATAAGGCCTAATGGAGAACTAAAAGGATGGAGGATGAAACTGAGACACTCCTTTAGGATTGTAGGGGCCCAGAGAGGATTCAGATTCTGTTGGCCATAAAAGTTCCCATTAGGCAATGCATATGGTTTTGCTTCCTGCTATAGGGGGCATACTTCTGAGGAGGGTGTCATTTATGGGAAGGAAATATTTGGAAAAAATTAAGATGAGCCTAAGTAAAATGCATTTTTTAAGTACACCTCCTGTGAATAAAACTCTTTATGCCTGAAAATTTTCAGAAATCTTGAGAAAGTTTGCTGTAGCAAGACTCAAAAATTATGTGTTTACAAAAAACCCTGCAATGGTCTAGGCTTTGACTGTGGAGATATTTATTTATTTCACATTTTTGCAGCTTCATGTAAAAATTACGAATAAATTTGGTTCTAGGTAGTCACATATTCAGAGACTACCCTGAAGAATTTACAAGCTAAGCACCAAGGAGTGCATATGGATAGTCACCTCTTGAAAGGAACAGTTTGTATGAGTAGTGCTTTGCAAGTTCAAATTAACAGCTAAGATTGTTAGAGAGAGAAAATGTCATTTTACCCTCTTTACAAATTGGTTAATGAGGTGCCATTGGATTAAGTAACTTCCCAAAGGTCACATAAGTCTGTGGCAAAATGATGAACTGAAATTAGCTCTCTAATGCACACAGTTTGACAGTGCAACACTGTCTTTATTTCCATTCCCACAGTATTGTCTTTATTTAATCTCTGCTGGCATTGGTTAAAATTTCCTTATAAACCTAGAGAATATTAGAAAATCTCTTAAAACCTAAACCCCTTAAATAGCCCTCCTGACCTGTTTGCCTGAATGTTTTCCTGTTCCTTCTGTTACAGAAGCAAATTGTATTATAAACACGTTTAATTGTGTTGGCTCTATTGCCATCAAAAGCAAGCAAACCTTCACATTAGGAAACCTGAGGGGAAGATGTTCAAAAGGGAAGAAGACATTTCATATTGGAAAGACTTGCATGTGTTCAGCATTAGATAGAGAGCTTTAGAGAAAGCTCCTAAGAGTCTGAGCACTCAGGCTTTTCAGGGTTCCCCACCGGGGAGGTGATACTGCACTCGGTTAATATGTTATAAACACAAACTAGCTAGCAGTTGCTGTATTTACATTGCACATTAGAAGTTTCAGTTTCCACAGGGAATTCAGAATTCCTCCTCTTATGGAACTGCTTCTCTTCAGGGAGACTTTAACTAGTTACTGTTGTGATCAGCAACAGCATGGAAACAAGAGGAAAAAGCAGTGGCAGAAAGATTCTTTGCTCCACTCATTTAACCCACAAGTTCCGACTCTACTCTCCAATGTTCTATGCAGAGAATTGGTGACTGTAGATTGCAAGTCTTTCTTATGAGATCTCTAGGAAAGACACTGCGACAAGAGTCAAAATCTGTCTTCTGCTATGCAATATATGCTTTCTTACTGAAAACACAAAATGCTATTAATTTTTCCTAGTTCCTCAATGTGACATTTTAATAATAAAACTCTTCTGTGTTTCTCTTTCTTACTGATAGCTTTGCTGACAGACTCATGATTTTGACATCTTTTTTATAATGTACAGCATAATCCTGTTGTCCTAAAACACGTTCTACAGCTGAGGAGAAAACATTTTTGTGAAAACCAGTTTTAAAAAGGGGACATTGCAGTGGAAGTGTGAGTGTGAAAATTTACATCCCTAAATCCTCTATAACAATTCTGACAACTGTTGCTGGACTGTTGCCTAATCCTTCCCAAACTCTCTTTTCAGATGGTTCCCATCTCATAGTTTCTGTGAGCTGCTGGGCATCCCATCTGCTGTGCCCATGTGATTTTACTGTCCCTGGGCACTTACAGGGTGTCTCAGTGCTTACTGGTAAGCTCCACGTTGGACACCTGAGTCAAGTCAGCAGAAGTTATGTGACATGGCATCTAAAACCCAAGCCAAGGTTTTCTGGTGGCTTTTGCCTAATGGGTACAACAGGGTCAGTAGCATGTGGCATCTGCCATGCCTCACAGCAAAAATCTTGCCTAACTCTAGCAAAGTCAGAAAACTTGGGTTTATTTATGGCTAAGGTGAGTTTCACCCTTCATCTCCAATTCACTGCTCTGTAAAGCTCATTAAAATAGCTCAGCTGTCAAAGCCAATGTAGAAACCCCGCATCACTATACTAATGTAAATTATTACTTATCTAAAATTTTTAAAAGTGTAAATATATGGCATTGCAAAATGGCATTTGACAGCGAAGTGTGACTGCACTGAGTGATGTGAGCTTTCAGTCTGCTGTGCTCCTACAAACAAATTGGAGTGCTTTCACACATCTTCTGTCTCGAGGTCTGTTTGCGGTTACTACAGTGACTTCTCTTTGTTCTGTTCTCAAGTGCTATGAGTCAAGGGATCATCTGTCACGTGCTATAGATAATCTCAAAAACACCTTAGCAGACAAGGATCAAACCTCAGGGCTGTTTATATTCATGAAAACTTTTCCCCCTCCAGAGGTCACATTAAGTATGATAAACCAGTGTCGTCAAATATGCAGCATGCATTGCAACAGGGGTCTGGCACTGCAGGTTTAACACCTTTTGCGAGTTGCATCAAGGACCACTGTTTTTGTCCTTAGCTTGGTCATCAGTTTCAAATGGCCAGCACTCTTGTAGTTCAAATGTAAATGAGAACATGCCTTACAACTATTCTCATTTCTCATTACTGAGATTACTCTTACCTGACCACGTGATAGCTGAAGAGTAACTGATATACAGATCTCGTGCTTATAATATGGATATAATGAAACTGGCCTATTAAAATAAAAGAGCTGCCTGACAGCAGTGCTGCAAAGAACTGGTTTTCAGTAGTTGTGGGCTGCAATACATGCACAGAATCAGGTCACAGGTTGTATTTGTACCCACGCCAATGACGATCATTTATAAAACCCACACAATAACTACCTTTCCCCAAAATATTTTAGGATATGATCAGGGGAATGCCACTAGAAACCACTGTACATTTACTATATAGTACTGCTATTTTCAAAATTTAGCAGTTTCAACTGAAAATAAGAATCAGGCATACCTCGATATTTGCAATATTCTACACATCCTGTGACCATTTTTCCCTTGATTTCAATGAGTTTTGGATCAGATCTTCTGTTGTTTAAAACTAGTTTGGAAGCTGTTCCAGTATATGCTCCTCACAAGTACACATATTGGTATTTCTGTTTTGTCATATACTATCACTGTAAATAACTTCACAGCTATCACTGATGCCTTCTCTTTAATTTTTAAATAGCTGAAATCTGAAATGCAAGTATATATCAATTTTCTAACAAATATTAAAGGAAAAGCATCTAGTTAAAACTTGTTAGAATAATATTAACAAATAATTTAGTGTGCATCTTTTGCCTGCATACTTGTTTTATTTTGCTAAATAGCCTATGTGGAATACCAGTTACTTCTCCATTAAAAAAAAAACAATAATAAATCCCTGTTCCATTCTGTTTTGGTTTGTGGGGCTCTGTTGTCATTTTTATCCTAAAGCGCTGTTTCCTCACATTTGCATCTACCAGCCTTTTTAATGTGATATTCCATTTAAACTGCCTTTTAATTGTATGTGCTGCCTTGGCAGAACATGACTGATGTACTAGCGTTAATTAGGGCTCCAGTCAGCAGCCTATGCCAGCTGGAAACTGAGAAACAAGCGTAAATTATTCTGTCATCAATCAGCTCGAAAATGTTTGAATCACTAATTAGTTTGCAATTTGGGTGACAGTTTATCTGACGCAGGCGGTGTCAGAAACTTCAGATCTTAGATGAATAATTTGCCAGCAACAAGCACATATTCCCTGCTTTTAAATACATGAAGGTTTATCTGCATGTTGAAAGGTGGCTCAGCAGTCTTCATTAACTTCCAACTGGGACTATGTAAATCAGGAATCAGTGTGAGGCACTTCAGTCTGTGGTGGCTTAGCAGATGATATTTAGAAAAAGAAAGCCTCTTTTCTCTCTTTTTTTTATTAATAATTCATAAACTGATCGACGAGAATGTTTGGGCTTTAACAGCTTAAAAAAAATCACAATGGTTAAAAAAAAAGGCAATCACCCCCTTTTACATGAAAATTAGTTGTGCTGCATCTTGCTGCTTAACTGATTTATTCTCCTCTGCTGTCATGTGTCTGGAATGTTAAGCAGCAAGTGATTAGCCCTTGTCCTTTAAAGCAGGATCATTATTGGGGTTTTATTAAATGGCAGACTTGTGTTTCCATTTAAAGGATAAGGGGGGGAAACAAGAAATTGCTAACAGGAAGCAGAAAAGGTTATGTGTGTCTCAAAAGGAGAAACTATTCAACATTATAAATGCAGTCAAGAGGGTCTCAACATCTATGTTATTCTTACCTATAAAAGAGATAAGTTTGATTTCTTGCAATGCATACAACTGTTGTGTGGCCCATAGATAAAACAAAACTGTAGAAACAATTTAGGGAGATACTGGGTTCAGAGAGACCAATGTGTCTTCTTCCTATGCACCCGTCCTTCTAGATCTGAAGGATGTGGGGTAGATATGGGAAGGTGCAATTCTAGGAGCGGGGAGGAAAGCCATTAGCTGACCTCAGTGCCAAATACAAAAGCAGGTGAGGATATGATTTTCAGGTTCTCTGAGGCTGGCAAAGGGCATGCTCTCTGCACTCAGAGCCTCAGCAAGGTGATAGAAGTGGGAGAAATGACGTTGTGTAATTACGATTAGCTGGCACCACTCTGTAAGCACATCACAGCAGTAGCACAGGAGTGCAGCTGCTTAATAGGTATGCACAAAAGGATTTGAAGGATCAATGATAGTTTGGTGACAGACCTTTTCCCTTCTGTCCCATGTTCCTCAGCTCTTAGGTTCTATCTGCTATAGCCAGAACAAGTCTTTCCCTGGTATGTCCTGTCTTAATACCATATTCTATATCGGTTTAAACAACGATCTTAACAAACACATTACATTGGTTTAAAACTTTACTAAACTTTGGTTATTTTGATACATTTTTTCCATAGGTTTAGTAGACTTAAATAAAATAATTTTTTTTTTGAGAAATTTCTGGGAAAATTGAGTTTTCTGCTTCAAGGGAGAAAAAAAACCAACAAAATTTCTTTTGCACACACTAAAAATTGTGATTCTTGTAGCTGTTTCACTGAGAATCTTTAGTGCTTACAGGCAAAAACTTCTTTTAAGTTAAGCAAAATAGACAGTCCACATGACAAAGCAGTGCTTTGCACCTTTTTTATGGAAGGGGGGGGAAAAAAGAAAGACAAAAAGGCAAGGTTGGTCAAACTGCAAGACTCTTACACAAATTCACTTCACCAAAGGTCAGGAAAGATTAGACAGAAATACAGTGGATGTAGCCTTTAAAAGACTCCTGGCAGAGGCATCACGACAGAACTTTACACTCTGCTGCAAATGGGCTGTGCCCTGTGAAGGAATCAGTACCATGCAGGGAAGGAGGCTGCAGGAGGATGGCCTCAGACCACCCAGGTTAACCAGCCCTCTATCCTGGTGACAGCCACTGCTTCACTTGTCCAAGCTAAGTACCTTTCACAGATGGTCCTTAATTGTGTTCCTTACTTGTTGGGTGCCCAAAGAGGGGTCTGAGCTGGGAGGTCCTGACTACTGACTGCTCTACCTGCAACAAGAAGAGAGGGAGCTGTAAATACAAAAAGCCATGCATAAAAATAAGTAGCCTACAGGTCTGGTTTTGGGGATATCATATCAAGGACCCGACATGAATGGCACTTTTGGCCTTAATCCCTCTGTCTCAACTCTCTGTAAGCACAATGCAGGAAAAATAAATTCCTGTTTGTCAAGTGCTTTCATGAACTATATAAAAAGCACATGAAGAAATTAATGAGTCTGGCTTTAGAGTAAAGTTTGAATAGTGGAAAACAAACAAAGCTTTGGACCGCACACTGCAGAATGAAGATAAAGCAAACCAGTGAATAGCTGCTTACTCTGCAAGCCCTCCTCTATCTGTATATTGAGTAAGGCTGTTCTCTGTGTAGGGAAAAAAAGGGGGGGGGAGATACATGGGAATTTCTTTTGACAAAAACTTTTTTGCTTCTTTCTTTGTTTTAACAGAAAATACCAGTTTCTCAAAACTGCAACTTTTTATGGAAACACATGCATCTGTATGATGTTTTTGTCAAAAGACCTTCCATGTCCCAGAGAAGAATTTCTTGTCAAAAGCTAAGTTGGACAGCGATAAATCCATGGAGGCAGACCCACTCCAGAGTGGCCACCAGCTCAGTTGTTAGGCAACACTAAATATGGTGCCACCATGGAAGAATGCAGCTGTCCAGGGGAGTAGATGATGGCTGCGGGTCACACATCTGGCAACACCCCTCATCCTTCTTCTGTATCATGTACCTCTCTTGTTATGTCCTATTTATTACAGGCAGAGCTGATGCTGTCTGTGCACTTTCTTGACACTTCCCATCCCACTTTCCACATCCCAGAGGAGACCTGAGATCATTCAAGCACTGGACATCTGTTCCTTCTCTTACCCTTTCTCTCCCTGCTTTTATTTCAAAAGGTCTAGTTTTTTCCTAAATGGAGTTTAAAACTAGCTGTGTTTTACTAATAAATAGCATTGCTGGACCCTAGAAATCTTTCTGAGGATCACACATATACTGTAATGCAAATGAACACAGGGGCAACAAATGAGACAACCTTAATTCTGGCATTTTCTCACTTTTGACTAATTCTTCAAATCTAATACAGAAAATACACACAGACATGCACATGCTTAGTCTGTAAACACTGACAGAGAGCAAAACTTCAAACTACAATACATCTAAGAAAAAAAATTCACCAAGTTGGTTTAAGCTAGTGCATATGGAATAAATATTTATATAGCACAGTAGTGACAAAAGATTTCAAAAAATCACTGTCCTATTCTATATACAGAATCACTGTTCTTGAAACCCTACAAACTAAATAGATGTGACAGATGAATGATGAGAAGGGAAACAGTTTCTTCAAAAAAAAAAATGGCAGCTAATACTTAGAGAAAGCGACTTATAAAATGTTGCACTGGAAACCTGGAGAGCATTGGCAGCTGAGCAGCAGTACAATGGATCCTAGTTTAAAGCTTTAACTTCTTGATAATTATTTTTCTCTTTATTTGCATGAGGTGCAGGTTCACATCACATTAGCTTTCTTTTTAGAAGAGACCTTTTGTATGTCTGAGTTCAACTTCTCTGAATCTAACTTATCCTAAAGAGGAATTATGTTTGCCTTTGTTAAGAAGCATCTTTGGACCAAGGAAAGGTAGGGGTTTTGCCTTTAAACATTCAAACCTAGCTCTAGAAAACAAAGAACTGGGGGAGAGGTATTTTAAATTAAAATATTTTGTAAAATTTGTAAGATGAAGTCAGAAAATCCAAAATTATTCTGTTGTCAAAAGCTGGCCTCTGAGAAGTCATCCTGCAATGGGAGGAAGGCGCTGAGCACTAGCTCTGTGTGGCTCAGCAGGAAGAAATTCATTCCCACAGAATACTCTGTTATCTCAGGACTTGTTGCTGAACAAAACTATCATGACATCAAAACAGAAGGATGAGTTAAAATAATAGAAAATGGATTGTTCTCTATCACAGAGCTGAAATTCCTGTCACGTCATTTCTCGATGCCTCCTTGGCAGTTCCTTAGAATTACTTTGGATTTGCTTTTTTGTTCGGTGGGTTGGGTTGGGTTTATTTTCCATTCATTGTAATTATCCTTTTCATATGTTGATACGGTGAAAGTATGGAATCTTTGTTGTTGTACATCAGCTGGCACGCTTTGTCACAGGTGAAGGAGAAGGGTGCCAGGAAAAGGGTTAACATTTTTTACCAATTACTGACACCAAAGTGACTTGCAAAGAGAACATCACAAACAGTTTTTGAAACATTTCACAACAGCGTAAGGTTTATTTAAATCGACCATGTTCCAAATGGAATAACATACAAGGACTTTTGTCTCCCAGTTTGTTCTCTTGATTCCTGCCACTTAATACATTTCAATAGACAAAATGTATGAAATACAAAGATGGGGAAGAGGAAGTCCTTGATCTTGAGTGAATATCCTTAAAGGAAGTAAGTTCAGGGAGTATAATGTGAACCTCATCACAGAGACTGATCTGAGACAGCAAATAATTTAAGGTAAAAAATCATATTAATTCTCAGCAGACTGCTACCAGGGAAAGACCAGTGAAGACTGAAAAGGGAACATAGGTCTGGATGAGCTGTTCCTTAAAATGTTCAAGCTGAATTCTTCAGGTAGGAGCCTGCATGCTATGGAGTTCGTCCTTAGTCACTGGGAAAAGATAAGCAACTAAAGAGTGTGGTAAGTGGCTGGATTGTTTATATCCCCCTACTCATTACTGAGGCGGTGTGATTGGCGTGCTCCTAAATGGAAAGCAAAGCCTCCTTAGAAAGCTAGGTCCCTCTGTTTCCTGCTCAGTTCCTGCTTATGGTGAACAGAAGTACTCAAGGCTGTTTTCCCCTCCATTCCAAACACTTCTCACCCTAAAGGGCAGGTTGGTGAACATGTTAATTACAGAATTAGTCTGGAAATTTGAATATGAATTTTAATTATGGTCAGAGCCCTGTTCCCTCAGACAAGCTTATATCACTGCGAAGAAATTCCTACAGTTGTCTGGTCGTCCTGCAGCAATGGCTTCCTTTTCATTTTCCTGTACCTTTTCCAGGACGGGAGGAACCCTGCCGGTACCCTTGCCTGGTGACAGCTTCTTCCTGGTGAAGGGATTTGCATGGCTTGTAAACAGTCTGTGTCCTGGTGCCTTGGAGTTAATGGGGAGCATTTTCTTTTCAAGGAAATCTTGAGATATCCTAAAGCACTTGTAACCTAAACAACACAGCGGTAAAGGTGCAGTTGTCTCTTTCAGGGATATACTGTATATTAGAAAAAGTTTTCCACATCCCACACATTTTGGCTTTCTTACCTTGGACATTTATTAGCTATAATTGTTACGTAATTCACTGATACTTGAAAATATATACTCCTGGAAAACCTTCCAATCAACTGCCAACACTTTGGGCATGGAAGCAATCAGAAGTGAGTGTGTTCAGAGGCTTGGATTTTCAAGCAGCAGCAAGGGAGTCAGTCACCTAATTAAACTGAATGGGAATAAGTTATTTATAGCTTTCAGAGTAGCTCTAAAAATCCCAGCCTTGTTTTCTTATGGGTTCAGCCACAGATGTTCTTACCTAATTCTGGATACTTTCCATTTTCTCTCATTTGGGTGCCTGGGAAGGGTCAATCTTTGTGCCTGATGTTCTTGGAGTCTAGGATCACCTCTCTATCATCACTTTTTCAACACATTTACTAATGGATTTTCCTCAGTTACCCTTATGCTCTTTGGTCAGAGTGTTTAAGGCAGGGGTCCTCCAACTTTTTAACCAGGGGGCCAGCGTGCAGATGCAGTGGCAGGCAGCCATCTGCGGCTGCTTGGTTTCCCCCCCCAACCCCCGGCGGGGGGGGGGGTCTGTAAATACCGGGGGCCAGATTGAGGACCCTGGGGGGCCGTATCTGGCCCACAGGCTGTAGTTTGGGGACCCCTGGTTTAAGGCCATGGGGATGACTTGATCTTTGTAAGTGTGCTCCTTTACTGCTCTCTTTAAATTTTAATGCACATCCATTGGAACCTCCTCAGAGAGCTGTGTATTATTGATTGTGTGCTCTTATAATGCATTTCATATATATATATATATGTATGTAAAGACTCTCTTTAGTTCTCCCTTATCCCTCTATCCCTGCTGGTTTGAAGTAACTGTAAGTTATTAAATGGAAAATGGAGTTTCTCTGAACTGGAGAGCTATTTCTAGTACGTCAGTGTTAATCTGATTTACTGATATTTGTTCTTTATGACCAAGCCTTGTTTTATCAGCATGGTTATCAAAAAAACCTTCTCCTAATACTTCTAATGCAGTAGAAATTGGGGTGAGATTTGAAGTTGAGTATTTATTTATTTGGGATAGTGGGAGGAGGTTATGGCTCGGCAGTTTACCAAGATTAAACCCAGGACATTTAAAACTGAGAACTTAGAATCAATGTAGTTTGTTTTTTGTTTGTTTGTTTGTTTTTAAAAAAAGGAAAATTTCAACTCCTGTCCTCCATACTTCCCTTAGAAAGACATCTGAAACCTGAAAAATGTAGATAATTCTTTTAAAGCTGCAGAGTGAAAGAAGGTTCTTAGTACTTCTCAGGAAGTCCTTGATGACTTTCAGGACTGGGTCTTCCCTTGAGTTGTCATGAAAATTAGATATGTTCCTCTCTTTCTGTTATTCTATGATGGTATCAATGTTAATGATGCTTTCCCTGCTTTGCCTACTGTAGTATCTGCCAAGGGATAAAGTGAGATGATCTGAAACTCAGCTTTGTAAAACTCAGCTGGCTCTTCATCCTCTGAAGCTGTATCTCATCAGTGGGTAATGAAATCCAGGTTCATCTTCCCACTCACTTCTACCTCCTCTGCTTCTTCAAGACTCAGTGTGGACTTGTTTGGAAACTGTTTTGACAGTGTTACGTTCCTATGAATCCCACTCACTTGTTGGACATGGTCTAAAATACAACTAGAAACTATTTTTCTACTAGTTTTTAAAAAGGCTTTGGCACCATGATATATGTTATTTCTGGTCACATTCTGATGTGCTATAATTGCTTGAAAATACCTGTTAGATGTAAATTCTCCATTATAAAAACATATTTTTATTTCTCTTAATATTGCTTTTATCTTTTTGCTTCCAAAGGGTAAAGCACCGTTCTGGAATAGGACTTTTTCAGACTGCATGATTTATACATTTATACCATTCCTGACATTGTATGGTAGCCTGTTGACAGGCTTTCCATGAGGTTCATGGTACAGCATTTTAAAATTACTTAATCAGGAAGTCAAGAATGTAGTCTAATGTGCTTTATCCTCGTGCTTTTGTTAAATGTGTCTTTACTAATTAAACTGATGATCAATGCCTTCAGAAAGATGTATTCCTTTTAGACTAATACATACAATTTGGTCTACTTTTGTTCTTGCGTCCTCTTCAGAAGGCAATAAATACAAATGCAAAGAGGAAAGGCACATCTCATCCTCTAGCCTCAGATTGTCATTAAGTGCAATTTAGCCCACCTCAACAGTAAATTAGACACCGTGTGAGGATCCAATCCCCATTTTAATCATATTTGAAGACCATCATTGGGGAAGGAGGTAGTTATAAGTATGTTGACTTGATCAGTCAAATAAGCCATTCAGCAGCAAAGTTCAGACTGATGAAAATGAAAAATATAAGGTGTCATGAAGTTTTAATGTATGTGAACAAAACCTGGTGCCATGGAGTGATGAAGTAGCTGTAAATAGTGGAAATAGGTCTGGAATGTCTTATACGAGCATTGTATGCATTGAGACATTATAGAGAACACAAAAAAGTGTAGGAAAATTAGTCAAGTCACAGAAACTGGTAATAATCAAGACTAAAATTCTCAAAACACTACAATGCATTTAAAAAATTAATTTGGGAAGACTTTAAATGGTGCTTCTGTGGAGAAACTCCTTGCAGTATTTGAAAAATCTTAATCTAATTTTCTGAAGTAAGTTGGATAAGCGATGACCAGAATAATATATAAGAATAGCCTATATTCTCATACGTGATGATAAATTCTAGATGGAAACATCAAGATGGACTAAATCCATAAAAGGAGTAAGATGATGACATTCAAAACAGGAAAAAGGATTTTTTGTTATCTTTTTTTCAGACAATTAGGTATTGCTCAGCCATAAAAGCTTATTACCTTCTCCAATGGATCTTCAAGCATTTATCATAAGATTTTTAAAACTAATTAAGACAAAATACTAGAAAATATACCACAGGAATCCTTCCTGCATTAAAGACGAGTAAATAGTGACTTATTAACGCTCTGTAGTAGCCAAAACCTCATTCACCTAGCTGGGTGTTCTTTCAAACACTGTAACTTTGACAATTGTTCTGATAGTAATTTAAAAAAAAAAAAAAAAATGGTGATTTATCATTCTTTTTTGATACTATTCTATTTGCAGTAATAGTAAACCCATACTGAACTTTCTTTCAGTTCCAGGTCAGATGGTCAACACCTTCACCCCCATTCCCGCTGCAGTAGGCCGTTAAAACCCATGAATGAATGTCACTGAAACAGATTCATGTGTGTGGACTCAGAGGCACCACCTGAAGAAGCTGGATTTTGACTCAAACCAAATATCTAGGCAAAGCCATATCAAAGTATTCTGGTCTCTAGGGCATAATTTCCTCTTCTCTTGTAGGTGGGTTCATAAACATACCAGAGTATAACCATACTTTCTCCTTTCTTCTACACTGTGTTCATCTTTCTGTCCTCGCTGAAAGCAACTGTGTTAAAGCTTCACAGACATATTTGCCCCACTGTGGGAGATTTTCTTACCTCTTCTGCCTACAGCTCTGTCTCGGTATTTAACTACAGACAATAGCATAGTGAGTACAAGAGAACTTCTTTTGAATTTCAGAAACACACTTAAGTACTTTGCAGAGAAAATGTCTCTGCTGGTCTATGGTCTACTGTTTCCAAAGTTCAAAAGTAAGCAAAATAATGAAGATTTGTACCTTTGTTTAATTGAAGAACTGCAGCAACTTTCATCTTTAAAGCTAGAAAGAGCTTTCTGCAAATCAACCAACTTGTCAAAAAGCCCTACCGTGACCATTTATAGACTAATCGGTATATGAAGATGACTGTGGCCCACTGAAATCCATATTAAAGCTATCAGTGAAATAAAATTGTTGTTTAGCCATACTGATGATTACTTTTAGTGTGATCAGGTAGGGCTTGCCTGTGCCGAGCTCTGTGCAGGCATTTGATTCAGGTTTTGAACACCCTATCTACTGAAACCACTGAAGGCAGCTAGATAGGTCTTAGCTTTTTCTCTCACTCTTTTGATTTTTTGGTTTGGGTTTTTGGTTTATTTTTTAGTTGTTTGTTTGTGTGTGTGTGTGTCTTTAAAGGGCAATATTGCTACTAGTCCTATTTAATTTCTTAAAACTGTGTTGATGTATTGGTCAGACAGGCAGTTTCAGCACTGCAGCATTAACTAAAGAATGCCTGCATGTGTTTCCTCTCTAGTGTTATGATTGTTGCAGGTATGCAGCTGGGCCATTGGTTGAAAGTATAAAGGCACTCATTCTAATAGTAATATATTTTGACTTAATAAAACTAAAGCAGTAAAATTCAGGTTGATGCATATGATATAAAACCTTTTTCGTCTTTTTCTAACAGCAAAACTAATTAAATGACATTTGTAGGTAGCTTACAAAGAAATCTTGCTTGCAGGCAGAATTAATTGGCAGAATACTTTGTGATGTGCCATTATATTCAGATGTGGCAAAGCGCTCCATACTGCTAGAGCTCTGCCACTTTTCCAGTGCCTTCTCTGTCTGCAAAAAGCTCTTGGTAGTATAATGGTTTCCATTTGGTCTATATGCTTCAAAAAAATATTCTCATGCAATTTCTAGAAGCAAGATAAAATTATTTCAGAGCATGTACTTCATATTAAGGATGCAAAGTGAATTGTAGGCTTGAATTGTATGCTATTCTACAGAAGAGGCTGTTCAGCATTTCTCAAGCTTGAGCCCAGAGCATCAAAAGTTTTCAAAGCATTTTGTAAGACAGGAACCTTCGTTTACTAGAGAGATGACCCTGACACTTCTTCTTCTATATCTGCACACTCAATTTATGGCGGCAAGTACAGCAATTGCTTATGTAAAACACTGATAATCAGCAAGGTAATGTCTGTGGCTTTGCCCCTCTTTACTGTAATCCAAGGCAGCTGAGAAAGCTGCCCCATGCAATTAGACAAGTTTTGGTTGTAGAGACAAGAACCCTGCAGACTTCTGTTTGGGCACCTCTGCCCATGCTTCTCGTTCTCTGTATTATTGCAGACTCACCCTTTGAAAAGTCACAGCAAAGCTTTCTACACCACCAGGTCAACCACTTATATGCTGATTGTTTCAAAATGGCTGAAAGGTTGTAGGTGTCCTGGCTTCATTTCTGACTTCCTCATTCAGAAATGCTATAAATTCTGCTCTAAGACGTCCAACTGAGGAATGGGAATCCTGTTATAAAATGTACACACATTTAGGCATCCTATTTAAAACTATCTGGCTAGCTCTTTTCAGCATAATTAGCATTTTGTATAATTTAATAGGTTCAGAAGATCCCTGACCTCACTCACAGCTGTGAATGCTCAGCACTTCACACTTTATTCAGTAAAGTCTTAAATTGCCACCCATAGAGCAACAACGCACAATTAGTGGTTGCCTATGAAAACTTTGGTTTATAACTTGTCTGGAACAGCAAAGGTGCCTGCAGCAGTGACAGGGCATGTTGTAAATGTAGATACTGCCAAAGCACACTGCTTTCAGAGGTAGAGCTGTCTTCAGCCCTCCACTAGCCCTATTCTTCGTTCAGTGGTAGCCTTAGACTCCTGCAGCAGGTGAGAGAGAGGTCTGATCAGCATCCCCTCCATTACTTGGCAGCTTGAGTGATATGCCCAGACTGAGCTTTTTTTTATACTATGAATGAGATGAAAATAAATATATGGTCATTTAATAACTATACTTGAGTGACCTAAATTAAAATCACTCTGATAACCTTAATATCTGTATTTCTTCTGAGTGCTCATGATCCCACCAATTATTCTTCAAGAGATTTCACTGTAATTTCCTAAAGTTTTAAGAAACATCATAAAACATTGGCTAGCCTGCCCTTTCAGTCCCTAAAAATTGCATGGTACCAAAGTGAGGTGTGAAGGGCATTGCCTTCATGGACCTATGTCACTGGAGCCAAGTGGCAGCAATAGCCATTGTGCCTCTTGCTCTTGCTGGCAGAGAGGCTGTCTTGGGTCTGTTTCAGGCTTTAGAGAGGGTGAACAGGCACTGTTTCTTCTGCAACCTCTTTGGCTTGTGGAGTCCTGTCACAGCCACATCAGCTTGCTTCTTTCTCCTACCTCTTAACTGTCAGTGTCACATCCTCCTCTGTGGCCTAGTTTCTCTCAGATCCTGTGGATGCTTCTCCTCATTGCAGGCCCACACTCTCCCATCATACTCACTGTTTTAGTCACAGCCTAAAACTTTTTCTTCAAATGGTCTCTAATAACTGTCTTGCATTTTTTCCGCTTTTCTCTTCTGTGCTGTTGATGTCCCTTCTGGTCCATCCTGGCCAGCTAGCAGCACCGACTCCCTTTCCATAGCTCTCCATGAAGCCCCTATCTCTGTTTTCTTTGACTCTGTTTCTTAGTCCTAGGAGACTGAGCTGTAAGAGCCTTGAGCACCCAGAGTAAACAGTAAATGCCTCAAGCCTCTCTGCATTTTGAGAATTTTAACTTCTGGTATTGAAAAAGAATCTCTTCTGTTCACCTTTAACATAAGTTTTGCAAAGGCTTGTACATTGACTACATACGTTAGGTAAATTTCATGTGGATGCTAGAGTGTTTTCAGTGCAGACACTTCAACCTGCTGTATTTGGAGTACCTGGCTCAAAGCATTGGTGTTTCAGAGTTTCTTAAAATAACAGTTGCCAGTATTTTTAACACAAGCAAAAATACTTTTTCAGAAACACCCAAAGCATTTTGTCTGAGCTTTCTTGCCAGTGAGTTTGTCATGAGGTGGTTAACAGCAAGGTAGAATTTAAACCCCAAGTTGGACGATATTATCAACATGATTTTATAGTCAGAAGTATTAAGGAACTCTAACAATAGGAAACTGAATAAGAGCCTTCTGGCTCTTTCATCTCATTCCAGTGATGTGATTCTGCCCATAGATTTACTGGAAGAAACAGGAAGGAAAAGGCAGTTGGTTAAAGGTGGCCCTATCATTCACCAGGTTGGCATTTGCTCCGTGTTGTCTATCTAACATGACTTAAATGGAGCAACCTCCACTGGCCACCAAAGGGGTGCACTAGCTGCTGTGTTAAACTAGGATTGCCTGCTGCAGGATGCAAAGAGAATTCACACCCCACACCCATTAAATTGAGTGCTTTAAAATATCCTCAACTTTCACCAGGTATTTTGTTTATGCTGTCTTTAAGGATGACTGAGTTGAACTCAGCCTCAAGGTGAAAATTGTCCATGACTCACACTGTTTCTCTGAAGTGATGCACTTGAACCTCGGTTTACAACAAAATGGCTGATGCATGTCTAGTAGGAATAGTTTGTGCTTTAGAGAAAACTAAAGAGTGTTCCACAGTCAGTATGCCAGGCTGTATACACCATGGAGCAAAACTTCTTAGCAGACACTTCCTCTGATTCAGGTAATTTCTCTGCACACCTGAAAATAAATTAATCTGTACTGTTTTTCTATACCAGAAAGCATTATTATTTTTTTTTGAGGGGATGGAAAATAGTTCCTCATTCATCTTAGACTAAGTGTTGCATTTCTCAGCAGTCACAGAACATTTACTTAAACAGCATAATTGTCTGATTTTTATTATTTGATGGCAAGTGAAAATGAGGAAACAACAGGAAACAAAAAAATTAGGAACTTTATGTCAGTTGTGTATTTGAATTGAATGGCAATTTATAGTTGTCTAGTACTGAAGGGTTTAATTATACTTTTTGTTTCAAAGCCAAGAAAAGTTAAATAATATTTTTCTGATTTAGTATGGTTAAGCAAGATTATCATCCAAGACACAATATTTCATTTAAAGGAAGTACCCTGGTGGCACTAACAACAATATCAATTATAGAAATGTTAGTAACAACAAAAACATTCAATTTCCCAACAAAGGTCAACAGTAAATCTATGTAAAATACATAAGGCTCGTAAAAGTAATGGGTTTGCAACTGTGATTGAAACAGATGTTCACAAAATCAGCATTTAAACATGAAGACACCATAAAATAAATGAAGACAGGATTAATTTAACAAGTTATCTCAAGAGCAGAATAAGGAAAATGAATGAACAGTTACTCATACAATTCAGAAGGATATATTTTTTTTTTTTCTGTAAGGTAACTGAAAACAGAATTGAAAACACTGGGTCAAATTCATTCACTAAATAAGCTTGTTGAGAGCAGTATAGGTCTGCGGGCACAACCAGGACAGAATCTGGTGTATTGTATCAGGAAAGAGAGCTTCCATTAACAACATTTTTTACCCTGTTGTTTTATTAGGATGGAAAGCAAGCCTAATTCTCTTGTGCAAGTTTCATATTGACTCAGCTCCTCCAACAGTACAGGTCCTTACCTACATAACTTTTAGGAAGACAGAAGTCAGCAGAATCAGATAAATTTTTGCAGAAGAGCCTGAAATATTTCACTGTCTTCAAATTAAATCCATCTGGCTTCTCTCTTGAGGATACCTATTATTTTTTTCTCCAAATGGTAAACAACAACTACAGAAGCAGCCTGTATTTTTTCATGCCCTCTTCCATTTTTTCATTCCCTGTTTACTTATGTATTTTTTTTTAGTTCATTCATTCATTCCTTTCTTCAGAAAGACAGATAGATGAAAAGAAAGAAAGGAGGAAAGGAAGGAAGAAAGAAAGAAAGAAAAGGAAAGAAAGAAAGAGAGAGAAGGGAAGGGAAAAAAGAGGAAGAAGAAAAAGAAAAAAGAGAGGAGGAGAGAGAAAAGGGAAGAAGGAAGAATGGAAGAAAAAGACAATGAAGGAAAGAAGAGAGGAAGGAAGGAGAAAAGGAAATTAATAACTGTCGTTACTTATTTGAACTACATAACAATGTATTTGGAATACATTCTTCTGCGAGCAATTTCATCCTTTTTCATTCCCCTCTAGTGTGGCTATTTGAAGGGATAATCTGGTATTTGACTTCCAAAGATTCAGGAACTTTTAAGGACAGGACCAAGGTCTTGACTGAAGGTTTCTGTCAATTTATATCAAGATCAGGGTGCAAGCTTTTAAACAGGTCCAGACTGACATCTGAAAGCTGCAGTTGGTTCAGAATGTTACAGAGTCCCACAAAATACTAGTTTTAACAAACTACTAATATACTATATTTAATAATAAACAATAAACTAATAAACTATGCCTAATATTAATTAAACAATTTACATGCACTACTGTATCTTTTTGTTTCTTTTCAGCACCAAATTCAAAACTGAGGTTACATTTTTGTCTAATTGACACTTTCTAGTCTGGTCTGATGGAATTCCAATAGGACATGCTGGTAGAATGGCTCCCATCCTATGCTTTTTATTTTTGAGATATATATATATATATATCTCATTCTGGGCATTACCAAAGAAGTCTTCAGGAATCACAAGAATCCAAGTACCGCTGTTTGAGAGCCACAGCACTGCAGTCGGTAAAGTCCATTTTTTTCTTAGTGTTAAAGCAAGAGTTCTGGCTTTAATGACCTACAGAATGATACATGCCTGATTAATTTTCATAGGAGAATGGTTACATGACCTGAGAAATTAATATGTCTTAGTACAGACTGCCACAAACCAAATCCACAAATGATGCAGAAGAAATATAAAGGTCCTTCTCTGGGCAAGATTCACTTAATCATGATATGGATCCAAGCCTACAATCCCCTTTTTACTGAGGCAGTGTAGATTAATGACTTGGCACATGGAATTTCCTTAGTACTGTGTTGGGCTGTGTCTGCAGGCCTCTGTTTATAATTTTCTGTCTGGTACATTGAAAATTGCCGATGCTGTGAGCTATTTCTTCATCTGTTGATATTTCTCCAATTTTGGGTAGTGTCTTTAGCATATTTTAATCTAAGAGGACTTTTCCTAAAGTAGTTCCAGAAATATCTGTCAAGAGAGTTTAAAGTTATTTCTTCATTAGAAGATTCTATATACCACTCAGGTCTTTTGAGCTTTATATAATGTACTTTGAAAAAGAGCTGGAGGTAGCAGAATATACAAAACCAAGCAACAATATGCTAATAGAAGGAGCACAGAAATATCTCACCTTAGGAAGCAATTGCCTGCTTCAGTATTCAAAGCGTACACCTAGTGCATATTTATTGAGTAATTGAACACTCAGTGGATGAAGCCTTAATTTAACATCAGCAGTGGATACTCTCCATAGTTAATGTCTCTTATGAAGGGGATAAGCATTCTTCTGAAGGATGTGCATCTATTGGCTTGTCTGTGATGTCAACTTGGTGTGTAGAAAAATAAAAATGCCACCAAGTGGAAAATGCAAACTGACCTGAATAAAAAAAAAAAAAAAAAAAAAAAAAAAAAGTAGCTATTTCATAGGCTGTTGACACACAAGTTTTCAAGTTTTATAGTCCCTCTTTTAATACTTTTAAAGTAATCAAATGTAAGACTAATTTTGAGAGTAATTTGCACTGAAGATATTCTAATAATATGGTACCTTTCCTCAATACTTTTGTCCTCCATGTTTAACACAGAAACAGTTTGTATTTAACACTTAAATAATTTAATTATTATGTACCTCATAACAGAAAAGCAACCAGAGCCTTCTGCTGAAAGCAGCTTATAGTTTTTAGCATCTAAAATGAAGGGTAGTCATTGATGCCTTCAGCCATAACTTCACAGTTCTTAGTGCAAAGTGTGTTTCAATCTTATGCCCATCAAAGCTTTTGGACACACCTTGCTTTTCTTATTTGAACCTTGGGAAGCTGAAGTTTATATATGTTTATGGTCACCACCAGGCTAATTGCTGGGATTTCTCAAGCTTCATTGGCAAGCATTAAATGGTTTAGTCATATGGTTTAGTTTTAGGTAGCCCTGCAAGGAGCAGGAAGTTGGACTTGAGGATCCTTATGGATCCCTTCCAACCTGAGATATTCTAGGATTCTATGAGTAAAAATGCTTGTTTGGTCTCTATGCTTTCTCCTTTTAATCCTTGGAGGGACAAAAGGCAGCAAAGGAAGTGTCTGAGGTTATTCAGTTCACAATATTCTCTCCTATTCCCCTTGGCCTCCAATAAAAATTTTTGAAAGGCCAAAAAGAGAGCTACAATTTTACCTCTGCTTCCTTTCCTTCCTTCCTCCAGCAATGAGGCAGTTATTTTAGATGTCAAACTTTCAGATTTTTTTCCAAAGATATCCTTTCTTCTCTGTAATACTAAATTATTTCCAACCTCTGGTCTAGTCTAAGGCCCAGCCCTCACCTCCCTCTTCAAAATACCTGTTTCCACTTGAAATAAATCTGGCTGTGGCAAAGGTGACCTCAGAGTACTGCAGCGTTCTGCCTTTCCAAATCTTGAACCTGACTTCCAGCATTGATACCCAAACCCCCTCACTACCTCCTTGCCTCTTAGATCTTTTGGTCAGAACTCCTTGCATCATCCTTGGTTCCAGGTCCTGGTGTTCCTAGAGCCCTCCTCAGCCCCAGTCTTTCCCACTGACACCCACTTCTCTGCTGTAGCTGTTTGTCCCCAAAAGCAGGGCTCCTCTGGGAAGGGGCAGCACATCCTTGCCTTCGTGAAGGTGGTTACTCATCACCTTCCTCCCCTCTTTCCCACACCAGTTCGGCCCTTGGATGCTGTTGCGCCAGTGAGGGGAGGTAAGCTTGGCTTGTACAGCCAGGGCTCTTGCACACAGAGAGCTCACCCTGAGCTACACCTGGGCCTGTGACTGTTTACTCCTCACTTCCCATGGCTCAAAATGCATAACACACCTCTATGAAAAAAGGGGGTGAAGGAAAAGCATGAAATGGTGAAGGGAAGAAGTCAGAGGCCAAGACGGCATTTGTCTGGTGCTTTTCACAGTATTTTTCCTCTTTTCTTACACATAGCCTGCACTTCCTAGGCAGAGAGTCAGAGTCCTGAAGCTATTGCTAACTGATCTGCACCTGAGCGAAATGAAGGGCACCAGTCTGGGAATGGTCAGTCCTCCTTCCTCTTGCAGTGAGCATAAGGATGAGTTTGAGGAAGGAAAATCTGAGTGAGGAAAGAGATATAAAGGGGGAAAAAAAAGACAGGGAATTTGCAGGGAAAGGTTCTGCAATGACCTTTGGATCAGGAAAAAACAAGTCATTGAGAAGCCAGTGATGAAAATTTAGAGGTTAAGAAGATATATTTGGGGGCTGGGAGAGGGTAGCTTGCTCCATAGAAAGCCTTGCAGCACTGTAATCCCCTATGCCTTTTTCCCTGGCCATTGCTTCTGGCATTTGGTCTCCCCTGAACTACTGGAGACTCCTTGAAAGGGGACTGCTGGAAGTACTGAATCAGTGAGGCATTCAGACCTGGGCCTAGCAGAAATTCTTATTTCTCAGAACAATCCCTCTACTCAGTCAGAAAGCCATCTGGTAGCTTTTCATCTTGTCTTTGGATATTAGCTGTTGTTTGGGATCTTCTGATATTGCAGCTTTAAGAACATGTAGGTTCTAAGTGAAGGACTTTCCAGCCTGTCAAAAGATAATAATCCTGCTATTCAACAAAGTGGGCTCTGTAGTCTGCATAGTGACACAGGCATTTGAAATGAAAGCCTATTGTTCGGAAAGCATAGGTTTTAAAAGCTACTGTACCTTCCTCATGCATTGTAAGAATTCAAAGTAAATTTTGGCATTTTGCACCTTCTCATCTGAAACAAAGGAAAAAGCTAAATCCACATCAGTTTAACTTCAGTCATGTAAAAGGTTAGGTTTTCTAATTACTTTTGTCTAGTGGTATGGCTTTTGTACTGAGGTTCTTGGCTAGTCTTTTTCTATAATTTTTAAGTTGTTCATCATCTTTCTTTTTCACTCATGATACCTTCAGAAATCACCACCGCCACCACGACCTTTTAGCTAAGGAATATGTCTGAACATCCAAAAAAATGTGAAGCCTGAAATCTATGGAAAACATTGCAAGTAAACCAGGCTGGAAACAATTTTCCCTTCTGTGCATCTTACGGGGACAGTAGCTGTATCTTCTGTTCTTTACCAGTGTAATATCACCTTGACAAGTGGTCTGTTTATTTCTAGAAGTAGCCCAAAGTCAGGAAGAATTTTTTGAACACACAGGACACATATATGTACTCCTTATGTCCCAGATTTTCCCTGACATTGAGCAACTGTATACATCCTATGTAACCATATGCATACAAGACAATGGTGCTATCCAGAACTCTCAGGCTGGCTGTTAGTGTGTGTGTCAGTAGCTTTAAATCCCTTCTATATTTGATTTGGAGAAGTACATTAAATCATGGCTAGCTCCCTGGTTTTTTTATCAGAAATTCTATATCAAACCTTAGTAGCTTATCTAGTGGAAAGTACAGCTGAAACCACTACACTCTGAAAGATCTTCTTGTGAGTACTGGATATTTTTCCACTGAAAAGCTGTTTTGCTAATGAAATGTTTCATCATATTTGATGCTGGGTTGTCAGATTGTTGCCCTCAAACATAGTTTTGTGGGGGCATTTGAGGGTAACAGCAAAGAAGAGCAAGAGGTAAAGAGGACAGTAGGTTTTTGTCAGTGTGCCCTAAGCCTTGAATGAATTGCTTGGAGTTATTTCAGGGAAACTTTTATACAGAGCCTTTTGCACAGTTTGGAATTGCAGTTTTCATCCTCACCATTAGTTCCCCAAAATAAAGACAGCTCCTCAGGTGGTATGAAGTAAGAACATTGTATTTCCTCCTTACAAAAGTAGTTCGAACATTACATTTGGCACTCTCTCCTAGAACTATCTGCTTTCTAATACCAATTTGTTGTTCTGTTCAGCATGGGCTGTCATAACAATTCAACATTATCAACTGTAAAATGTAATTGAGTGTGTGAAGTTTTTTCCAAAATAATGTCATTCAAGTCAGATCATCTGCTATGACAAACTGTATTTTCAATCTCTTGGCCACCAGTGTTTTCACTCATTTTGGAATGCTTCCATTCGATCTTTGTGTCCTTGTAGCATCAAACATAACTCTTTGTTATTGCTGTATTGAACCTCACGTGCATGTCTCTTGGAAGTGGTGCAGACAGTTCCTTCACAGTAGTGCAATACAACCATAACACAATAGCAGAACACTGGTGGCTGATTTTTGCATTAATGGTTTTCCAACAACTGGCTGGGTTTTGCACGCAAGTGAAATCTCATTGTTATTCCATGACCAAAGAAGCACCTTCCAGAATTCCAAAAATATTAGAAATTCAGAAACAGCTACTTTCCCCCAGAGTTAATGCTGTAGAGTGAATGGCTGTGATGTTCCCAGAAAAAATACAGCAAAAGATGTTTGAAGCTAGTAGTTTTATCTAGGTATTTGTTCCGTGAAACTAGAGAAAGAGGACTGCAAGCACACCTGTCCTGGTTTTCCAGTCACGAATGAGTATGGTCTTTGGCACGGTTCCTGAGTTTTTTGAGATTGTAAAAGGATGGGGTTTTGCTTGTCTTTTATTTCACAGAATCATAGATTCATGGAACGGTATGGGTTGGAAGGAACTTCAAAGATCATCTAGTTCCAACCCCCTTGCCATACACAGGGACACCTTCCACTAGACCAGGTTGCTCAAAGCCCTGTCCAACCTGACTTTCAACACTGCCAGGGATGGGGCATCCATAACTTCTCTGGACAACTTGTTTCAGTGCCTCACCACCCTTATAGTGAAGAAAATTTCATTCTAAATATTCCACTTGAGCTGTTGCTAATGTAGCAATCGTGCCCAGCAAATGTAAAAAAGGTTGCTGAGCACTTCTGGTTGAATACAATGAAGGTACTCTTTTGCTTATATCCAAATATAAGCATTCCACTTGCTTATAGCTTTTGGTCCTTATATCCGTCTTAGCTTTCTATTTAGCTTTTAACCAATGGAACCAAATTTTAAATTTTTGGGTGTTTCCCCACTTGTGTTGGTTTTGGCTGGGGTAGAGTTAAAATTATTTTCATAGAAGCTAGTATGGGACCATGTTTTGGACTTGTGCTGAAGACAGTGTTGATAATAAGGGATGTTTTAGTTACTGCTGAGCAGGGCTTACCCAGAGCCAAGGCCTTTTCTACTCCTCACCCCACCCCACCAGCGAGCAGGCTGAGTCAGTTGCAGCTGGGAGGGGACACAGCTGGGACAGCTGACTCAAACTAGCCAAAGGGATATTTCATATCATATGACATCATGCTCAGCTTATAAAGCTGTGGAAAGAAAGAGGAAGGGGAAGATATTTGGAGTGATGGTGTTTTGTCTTCCTAAGTAACTGTTACACATAGTGAAGCTCTGCTTTCCTGGAGATGGCTGAACACCTGCCTACTGATGCAAAGTGGTGAATGATTTTTTTGTGTTGCTTTGCTTGTGTGTGCAGCTTTTGCTTTACTTATTGAAGTCTCTTTATCTCAACCCACAAGTTTACCAATTTTACTCTTCTGAGTCTCTCTCCCATCCAACTGTGGGGGAGTGAGTGAGCAGCTGTGTGGGGCTTGGCTGTCAGCTGGGGTTAAACCATGACACCATTCTGAACTACTTCCAGAATATCATATTCTACAAGATTCTCATCCTCCCACTGAAAAAAAATGTTGTCAAGGGTTCTTTGTCTCATTACAGCAGCCCATTTTTACTTCTCTTGTGCCCTCTGCCTTTTCAAATCAACCAACTTCACTATCCTAGGCAGCACAATTATGAAGCAGCAGCATCCACAATGCCATGAAGCCCAAAAGGGGAAAATGTGACTTTGCCATCAGCTGTAAAAAAACAGGCAGTGCAGATAGGAGTCTACATCATGTATTTGTTCCCAGCTCAGGGTAAGCACTATGCACTAAGCACACCGCTTGTGCACCCCTGGCCCAGATAGACTTGATGCCGTGGGAAGGCCTGTGACTGTCCCTACCAATCCCTTGGGAAAAGGTAACCCCAGAGGGGCTTTTCTCCACTCCACTGCTTCCTCTTTGACAGAGGAGTAAAAGACCCTCAAGGCATCCTACTTTCCTGTGAAAGCCATTCTTCAGCCCAAAGATACATGACTTAGGTCAAAGATACATGGTACCAACAGACAGCTCTTCTGCCTGCATCTGCTGTATTTTTGACCCGTGCTTCCAGCTAGCCTGCCTCCATGAACACTGTAGCCCTTAGCAAGGGCCCTACCCCACTGTGGTAGAAGTTTGTTTCCGATCAAGAAGGAAATAGTCTACAGCCTGTCCAGGCTGTAGCTCTCTGTCTGGCTTTAAATCCTAACAGAGGACAGCTCCTGCAAAGTGTGCTCATATTTCATTGGCAAGGAGCAGCAAGTATTCAGTATGATATATAATGCATGCTAGATCTTTTTTTCACCTAAAATACTGTCACACACTCTCATAATTTTATAATACACACAAGAGTATATTTTAGATGTGTCTAGGTGATAATAAAAGATGTTTAACTTATTTTGTCCTGCAGGAGACAAGTAAGATCTGTTAGGCCAAACCAAGGCTGATCAGAAAACATGTACAAAAATGCAACCACAAGCAGGATTTGGGGGCTGTGAGCTGCACGTTCATTTTCATTCAAGTAACTTGGTGTGCATGCTCCATAATAAGGGACACTAGTGGTAAAAGCTCTACAGCCTCCTTCAGCTCCCTGTAAAACTGCCTGTTACACAAAATGTATAACATTTTAGAAATTATTTTTCAGGAAAAATCTTTCATTCTAGCCATGTGTTTCTATGCAGACACAGGTAAGGAAAAAATGTGTTGCCAGCAATGCCAGTTCATCACTTCTTTTGATTTAGCCTTTAACATTTAGGGTCACATATCCAAATATCTTGTAGCAGTAACTGGTTTTATAGTTTTAAGGAACTGTCTTCTTGAATTAGTGATTTGACTTAAAAAATGCTTTAGGCATGGCAAAGATATATTATGAATTCAGCAGCTAACACGCAAGATATATCATTGAGATAGATTAGGAGATGGTGAAGCATGTTTTTCTGTCATTACATAGTTCATGAACCTCCTGTCTCACAGTAGTCCCAGAAATGTCTTCAAAGTTACTTACAGCTTAAAAAATGAGCATCAAAATATGATCCTTTATAAACAAGTAGGCCATATTCTGATACATTGGAAGTGGTCCTATAAGACCACTTATAATAAGATATCCTTTTTGTTTAATAGAGATAAGGCAAAGTAAAGCACTGCTCCACTGGCAAAGTTATGGCTCTAGCAAAGGGCATGTTTTCTCCATAGTATAGTCTGCAACCCTGTTCCCACAGCCAGCAAGATGAGAGGACCACTGGTTTTGTGTCACAGTTTTCTCTCAGTGGGGTTGATTTCTTTCCTAGAGAAGCCACGGCAAAGGAGAGTGGAAATCAGTGGGAGGTGGATGACGTACAGCCAAGCTTTATTAGGACAGGCCTAGGACATGTACTTGAATTTAGCAGCTTAAATGTGCTTTCAGGTCCCCAGCACAAAACACCACAAATCTCATGGCACATAACGTTGATTATGTCAAACTGATATGAAATGAAAAGCTTCTTTTCAGTTTGTCAGATCATGACTTTTTGATTTGGGCTGAGCTGGCCTGAAACAAAACATTCTGTTCTAATTTTTCTCATTTGAAAACAAACAATATTTCCTCCTATGGTAGCTTCTGAGGCTTTTTGCTATGGACATTTATTAAGCCTGTATTCTATCATCACCTCAAAAGAGTCAGTTAGATAGAAAACACCTGGCCACCTCTAGTTGTTGGTTTTTTTTAATTGTTGGAATATCTGGCTAATGTCACCGTAAGACATACATTCAGATTGCAAATGATGGCAAACCCTCTGATCATGGAAAGCCCTCTCCCCTGCCCTCTCTGACTTCCTGATGCCACAGAACATAATCTGACCTGCACAGCTTGACCAAAAGCTCAGCAGGCCTGGGGTATACATTTAAAATGCCACTTTGAATCAAATCCATGTACCAGAAGGTCCTCCCCAAATCATGCTGCTTTGTTCTTCAAAACAGGCTTGATAACAGTGTTGTTCCTCACTAAAATTGCAGTAGGGAAAACCCATACTACTGCAGTACAAACACTTTCAGCAAGATTTCCAAAATCCTTCCCTTTAAGACAATTTAGGAGGACAGATTCCTTGCAATACAAAACCCACTTCTGTTCCAAAGTCACGTAGGCACTACAAAACCCCGCTAAATTTGTGTAATTCTGCAACATATTTTACAATATAAATAGGAATATGCAGCCACATATTTAATCAGAGAAACAGCAAAAGAATGTGCCATATGTGTGAGTCGTGGCTAAATCAGCATTTTCCTAGGAACTGTCATTGGCAGAGCAGTATTTAAACTCAAAAAAATTGCCTCTTTTTGTTTCACGAAGCACTTCTGAACCCAGCTGAAAATATTCAAGAAATATTATAAGCAAATTATCAACATTCTCTAGGTATCTTCTCCCATGAAGTCTCAGGTGTTGGTGTTTAGAATTTAAGTTTTGGAAGTGGTCACCTATGTCAGGTTTGTTTGTTTCCTCTTCTTGGAAAAACAAGAATATTTATTGATTAAATACCTTACTTTGATAACAAATATGTGTTTGACTGCCAGACCAGGCCATCTCCAAAGATCTCCACAGGCAAAGTTTAAAATAGTCTACGTTTACAGCTCAATAAAAGGCTTCATAGAACTACAAGTAATTGTGAAGACGTTCCTTGTTTGGCTAGTGGCAGATTCAAGTAATTTTTGTGTATACGGAATTCTGCCAGCTCTAGATTAAGTACATAAGCGATGTGGAAATGTGTAAAAATGCCACTTGGGTATAAGTGAATTTGTATATTTCTCTAGAACTAGGAGAAACATCAACATTGCATTAGAGTCATGACAAATCCTTCAGTTCTTTTCTGGCTAAACAGCCAGAGTCTGATTAAGTTTTGTTTAAAGATTAATACATTCTAGATAAGTTTTCTACAATATCCTTAAAAATAATAGTATTATACTATAATCTCAGTCATTATCTGATTTTTCTCCTCAATAAAAAAGCAAAGTCTCCTAGAGTGGAGACATTATATAAATTGTACTGTTTGGTAATAGCAATGTTGATTATGAGAGGCTTAATTATGGTCATCAGTTACAAAAAAATCAGTCTTGCCACAGAAAGCCTAATAATGAATGTCTGTTGTTTAAAAATTAATGAAACTTTATTTTTCTGAAGGTATGAAGTCTGCAGGGTGTTATCATTTTTTTTCCTCTTTGAAAGAGTTAATATTAATGAAAATTAGATTCCAAATAATTGCAAAATGAGAGTCTTATCACCGTTTGGATATGCTTCTTTATTTACATGGAAAACCATGCAAAATCAAAAAAAAAATGGTACAAGAATAAAAGACAGTAATTTTTAGTTATGCAGGAATTATTTTGTACACAGGACCAAGTTGCACTCTTATTCACGTTGGTGCAAGTAAATGGCAAATTTAATTCTATTTCAATTTACAGCAGAATGGTTAGGAGCTCTCTTACTTCTATGGGCTGATACATAACATGAGTACTCTAAATGATAACTTACCATGTGTTCCTCAAGGGAAGATGTGCTCCAGTGCTGGAGCTCCATGCAGTGCCTATGCAAAGGGCTTAGGTTGGGTTTACAGGTATGGGCCATAGGCAATACCTAGATTCATTAGGATTAATTTTAGCAAGTCAGGAGGATGGAAAGCAGCTTTTAGCTTTCAGAAGAACTTACATTTTAATGTTTTTGCAGCAAGCCTTAGTTGATGTGTAAATTGAACCACATAATTTCTAAAATAAAGCAATTTGTAGTGAGCTCACTGACATTTTACTTGTCAGTTCTAATTCAGCAGCAGTAACTCTGAGTTTGGCAAAACATGGATTCTTCATTAGAAGAGGTATTTCGTCCTTAGCTAACCTGGCAAAGCAGATTGGAGGGGCATACTTTTGAAACTTTATCAAAGTTAGCCAGCTGTGTTTGCTTCTTGCAATCAACAAAATAAAAAATATGGACTAAAAATTCTGGCTCCATCATACCAAAGAAATGGTCAGTTTGTAACCAGTTTTGCCTGTGAGGGTTGGCTGTGGTCTTTTTTGGGACCAGAGTCTACAAACACTAGGCTCAGGCTAGACTCAAAAATCTCTCACCCTTCCAGAATAAATTAGCGAACAAAAAAACTGCTGGCAAAGAAAAGGTTTTAAAAGCTAATGTGTTAGGGTAATTAAATGCATATTTCAGCAGTATTTATTTGGCATTGATTGGCCAAGGCCACTTACTGCGAAGAGTTGAATAGTTAATTCAAGTGCTAGGCATCTCCTAAAGGAGATGACCTTGGGGTCATATAATTGTAACAGTAATTTGTTTAGTGGAAGAAATGAATATGTTCTCAATTAGCTTAGCAGGCGTTATAATAACACTAGTGGGATTTATATTTGCTTATGTCACTCTGCTGTAAGGATAAAGATATTGGATCTGTTTGTCTGTTTTTAGTCTCCCAGTTCATGATTCTTCACAGAAGAGATGCGAAGGTTTGCTCATCCTGGTTAACAGGTGTCCAATCCTAATGCTGCAGATATTGGCATAATCACTGGAGGGACCTGAAGGACAGACTCACAGCAGTAGTACTGGCAGGAGACCCTATTACCCACTTAAATACTTCTCATGCTAATATGTTTGCCCTATTACGGATTCTAAGGCTTCTCAAATTTACCCCCTAAACTGGTGCCTGATCTGAGATTATTCCACCATTGGGGCTCTTGGAGGTTTATCACAGATATGTTATTCTGCTGGGATTTCCCCCCTCCCCCACTGTTTTAATCTGCTGTCACTATAAAATGGGAAAGCAGTAATTCATTTGACTATGCTCTACCTCAATATTGCTGCAATCCTCTGATCTAAACTTCTTAACGTATTTCTTTTAATTTTCAAATGCTGACACATTTTCACTGTTCACTAGTCAGGGTACATGTAAAAGAATGTATAATAAGCATAACCTACCTACCCCGCACTGCAACGTATGATTTATGGAAACTTGCAGTCTAGTGTTGTCCGTTATCAGCAACTACCATCACAACTAAAGCAACAACCAGGATTTTGCAGGAAAGGCTCTGCAAAGACAGATGGGGCAAAAAGGCCATTAAAAACACAGGAAAGAGTTTTTCAGGTTCATCTGTCTTGTGGAAAGCCAGGAATTAGTCTGTAGAGACTTGCCATGGCCAAGGTGAGTAAGCTGGGCATGGCTTTCTGCACTTTGCCAGGAGAGCTCTCTGCAGGACTCGGTACCACAGGAGGTGCGGGGCAGAACCCCTCTGTGTGCTCCCACCCTCGCCCCTGTGCTACACCAGAGAGTAAAAGCACAGTGTGCCCATGATGTATGTTCCAAATCAACTCAGTCTCTAGCTGGTAGGCAGCTCAGTTTCATCACATGCTACCATTTATACAAATTAGAGATGGGTGAAGACATCCTTTAGTGTTATGAAACAGATCAACCTAGTTGTTAAGACAGGGCTGGCTGAGTTGCTTTGCTTCATTTCTAATAAATAAAAATTACGAGGCCCAAGAAACAGCTGAGTAAAACAAAGCACATCTTCCTAGGGTTGACCTTTGTCTTATTTCCTAACTATGCAAGGCACTTACACCTGTGCTTTAATCTCCTATACACATGCCTAAATATATTATTGAGCAAAGCTGGGCGACACTCAGCCTGTGTAAGGAGGATAACTTGACTGCCTTATTTTCTGAACCCTGTAGAATCTGCTCCCACTATTTCCTTGCTCATGGAAAAGCTCTGCATGCACACAGCACTCCTACAAGTCAGGGGGTTTTGTGGGGGTCAAGGAAATTTGTGTCTTCTGAGTGGAGTTCCAGAGTGTATACCCTATAAAGCTACAGACTCCATATGTTATAGAATGTCTGGCCTTCAAAGTGTGCAACAAACCTATTTGTGCTTAATTTTCCATAATACTTTGCAGTCAGTGATGGTGTTGAATTTTGCATATAGATGCAGGTAATTTTGGGGCCAGTGTCATGTGAAGATCATTTTTCTCCTTTTAAACCACAAAGTCATGCAACCCTCTCTGCAGAGGCTTGGGAGAAGAGATGAGGAAATCAAAGAGATGTTTAGTTCTCTTCAGTCTCAAGCTCCCTATTGACTAGGAGAATTGATGAGAAGAGAAACCCAATGAGAAGTTTACAGGCATAATAGAAAATATTTTAGCAGCACTAAGCAGCATGTTTTCCATTTACTATTCAGTGTTTTGAAAGAAATTGATGACAACAGTGAACAAGCAGCTTTAATCAGGATAGTTATTTCGGTGTTGGAATATGGATTTTAGTGGCTATATGTGGGCACTGGGGCTTTGAAGTTGACTGTGATTTGCAAACAGGTTAAAACATGTTCTTTGTGCCTTGAGTCTATTGCGATATTTCATTGCAAAAACATAATTTAATGCTAGGAAAATAATAATCCTAAAAAATGCCCTCTCTTTTCCAGTAAACTCTCATCCCCTCTTAAGCACTGTAGGGTGTTAGGAGTTTTCACTGTCCTGACTCATACTCTACTCAGTGTGTGAGGCTTCCTATTGATGTTACGTCAAAGCCTTTGGGCCAACACAAAGCCTGTTGAATCTTACAAGTTAGTATGCACATCCACCTTCAAATTAATTGACATACTTGTAGTCTTCACAGCAGCAGTGACAGTTATGGCTTGTTGCAAAAACTGCTGTATTTTATTGATGAAAGCACATTTTTATTCAGGTTTTCACCTATTTAAATGGAATAATTTTGAAGAAGAATTCTTGTGTAGGTTACAAGTCCTGTTTTAAAGCAAGTGCCATAATATTGTGCAGAAGCAGTCTGAAACACCAAAGTTTACTGTATGGATTTTGCAGTGACTATTGTAATGTTCTGTGTGACTCCTTCATGTAACCATTTTCATTCTATCAAGCTCAACAATACTGGAGTAGTGAATCCTCTAGTACCTATTCACATCGAGGGTAAGCAGGCAGAGCTGCACTGACTTAGAGGAAATTGCTTCTACTGACACCAAATCTGACCATAGTCCATAGAGGTAACAGCGAATCTCTTTATATAAGCTAACCTATAGTCTATATGTAATCTATATGTAGAAAGCACATTTATTCTATGGTGAGCCCAATATTTTAACTTGTGTCAGAAAGCCTGGAAGAGTGGTAGAGGAACTCTCTTCTTTCCCTCACTTAACATGGGAAGAAGTACCAGACAACTACTAAGATGCTTCCCCACTTTAGTGTTTCTGTGCCCTGTCCTCCAGGGTCTCCCTACACCTGGCCACACAGCTTTGTGGATAACATCCCAACACCAGCTATCCTCATCCTTAGTCTCCCTCCCCATGACAGCAAGAGCTCTTTACCACAGCTTTTGCTTTCTGTCCTCCCCACCAAGTAAATCCTCTGGGCAAGCAACAATGGAAGATCTGGTTGTGTTGTTCAGACAACCCAAGGTTGCTTGGCTTGGCTGGGCTTTTTTGTCCATGCTCTGTATTTGTGTTCATAACAGTTCTACCAACTGCTGAAAAAAACCTGTCCTTTAGGACTGTTGTCAACTGCAGGGACAAAAGGGAAGAACAGCAGGGAAATGGTGGAAAAATTATAAGAAAAACCTATGATGTTTGAGGTGAAGTGTGCACTGAGAAGAATCCCTAAGGACTAGATTTCCCCTGGTGCAGGTAATCTATTAGCGTTAATGGTGCTTACTCAGATGTGCTTCCTAGGAAAAAATACACACCTTTGTGTCCAGATGCATGACCAGTAATCTTTTGAGGAAATCTTCATGCTCTGTAGTTTAACAGTAGATCCCAGGTTTCCCAAAGACAGAGCATGTTCTGCCTTTTGGTAGAAAAGAGGCCTTTCATCTATAGTTAAGACATGCCTAAGATATGGGAATTCAACACAGTAGTCTTGCTGAAGTGAAAGTGTCATGGGTTATATCAGTACATTTTTAATAAAATTATCTTACCTTGATCAATCTATGCCCTTCAATTTAAAGCTTAGATTAATTCTCCAAGACACATTATGGTACTGTATTAATACTTGAAATCGCCTTATAAATGCTTGCTTTCATATTTGGCATAACTATTGTACCACTATAGAAACTGCTTCTATTGACCTTTAGATTAAAAATATGTTGGATTATCATGATTGACACATTCAGAATGACTCATTCTTGCCAAACACAGCATAACAACTTTTTAACATTCCTTTTTCTTTACAACTGCTTCCACTTTCATTATATGAAATATGGCTGTATTATATACCACCTCTCATTGCCTAACATGCTTTTTTCAGAGTTCAAGAAGATTTACATTTGGAACTAAATGTTTCAGTGATTGCTCTGTTGGATTTCATTATACCAGTGTAGTTAATCAAAGCAAGTCTGGCCTTGCAACCATGATTCATTGTATGGTTTTTTGAACTTAGTCATTTATACTGAATGAATATACACATTATCACCAGAGTACCAGATTTTCTTTAACAGCCTGCATGACACTGTACTGTAATGCCTTAGTAAACTCCTTATGCCATGTGCACATTGCAGCTGCTTTTTTAATTTTTTTTTTCTTTTTTCATTCTTTTTTAAGGAATTCATAGAAAGCCGTTCTCTATGATGGGGAATGAGGGACTCACTGGGAGTGTAGTCAGTGCAAGGGAAATGGTATTCACTTGTGGTCCTAATGACTGCTGTTTCACTATACACAGGAATATTTTCAGATCTGCACACTTTGTCTATGCAGCTGGGTGGTCTGCACAATAGTCATTAATGAGAAATCCCCAAATAAGCCTAAAATGCTCAAGTTTGGCTGAGGTGTATTCAACCACATGCTTTACAGTGGAATTCAGTTACAGGCAAAAGAATCACTGGCTTTGGTGAAAAGGATTTTGTGGCTTCTGTTTCTTTCTCCTGGACAATCTAAAGTACAGTTTTGTCACCAGTATTGAGGAGGAAAATTCTTTTACCCACCAAAACCTGCTGGAGGTAAAGATTTAAGGCAATAGCCTGTGTTGGCTAATACTTCCTAGCTAACTATTTTGCAGAGTCTTATGCAGGCTAGAATCTGTCTTTAACGTGCTGGCAGAGTTGAGTTAAAGCCTCAGCAACCTCTTTTAAATACTATAAATCAAACACACGGAGGTATTTAGCTGCCTAGAGGTGAAGATGAGTGTTTAGTAAGATTTACCTAAATGTCTAAACAGGTCAGGTACTTAATTCCCACCGAAATCGAATGACAGTACTTCAAATACCTCTGTAAATCAAGATGCTTGTGCTTCTGTCTACAATGGATTTTTGAAATGTGTTAATACTAGTACCTGCTATTATCATACCTTTATCCTCTGTTTGGACTTAACATATGTGACAGTCACACACTTTTGGTACAATGTGGAACAAAGCATACTAATAAAACCAGTTTTGATGAGTCTAGGTAAAAAACCCTCTGGCACAGCTCACTGGTATCTCTGTCTTCCTAATCTCTGCTTATGCACAGCTGGTGCACTGTGGCATACTCTGTGGGGTTCACCATTTCCATCACAGACAAAACACGCTAGCTGTTAGGTGTTAGGTGTGACTGAGTGAGAAGCCAGCCTGTGTAAGACAACAGGGACTGCCCATTTTGGATGAGTTATTTAGACGAAGTACATGGGGAAGGCAGGGAGAAATTTCTAATTTTCAGTGTGTTATTGTTCTATGAAAACAGATGCCAGCTTCTAAGCTGGACTACAGTCATTTTGCACCTGATAGGTTAAATGGTTATAAATTGATTGGATTCAGTTATGGGAGATTTCCTGGTTAGAAGGGTCCTCTGCTTGTAAGGCCCCCACAACAGCTTCTCTAACCCAGCTCCTTTTACCCTTTGTCATAGAAGAAGTATATTACAAAGTGAGAAGTGATTTCCACCTCCTCCAGCAACCCTGAGGACAGTGGTTAGCCAGCACAGTGTGGAACAAAATCAATTTTGAGGATGACTATTGAATATCTGTTGCTACTGTCATCAGCCTAGTCTGTTACTGCCTAGGAACTATTTTTCATCTAACAAAAGTTACCCAACAGCATCAAACAATTACAAAAAGGGGACATACAGTATATGTATATATATACAGACAAACAGTATGCAAATATCTGCCACTGGGATTGTCTTTGTGTCCTCAGTGTCACTTATCTGCCCTGCCCACAGCATATTGTTAATTCATTCCCCTGTTTAAAATGAGATTGTATTTTGTGTTGGCTACATGATAATCACAATCCCCTTTTGTATTTGCTTTCTACAGACATTTGAATGATTGCCTTTTACTGGCACAAATGGTCATAGAACACATACTCCCCTGTCACATGCAGGGGCATTCACTGAAACTAAATGTCATATTCACATGTATGAATATTTTTTCCAGAAGTTTATGCTTGTTGTTCTGGTGCATGAATAGAAAGAATACCTTGTGACATATCTGGCTCACCACAACTAACCAGCCCAACACAGCTGTCAAATATTTGCACATAACAGTTTTGGATTAATCTACATGGTTACTTTTTTAAAAAATAATTTCAAATAAAAAATGAATCTGGAAAACTATGACCTGTTTGCAGATATTCTATTTGTAAAAAGAAGGCAAAATGTGTCTGATGAAATATTCATTGTGAATTATTCGCCAGTCTCAAACTGTAGTAAGTGTTAAGATAAAAGATTTGTAAACTTACCAAGCATTCAACAGAATTCACCAAGCCTGCTAAATCTTTTTTTTTTTTTTTTTTTTTTTTTTGTCATGGCATTTCTGCCTATGAAAATATATTCATGAATTTGAAAGATTCTACACACTTTATGTTTACTTTCTGAATTAACAATTATTCAGCAGTTAAAGAAAATCTACATTTCTATATTACCAATAGATCCATGCTCTTCTGTTTTATTGCTTCACTTCAAAGACTTATTAGTGTTGCCATAGCTTAATACTTCCCAGAACACACAGCTTAATTTCTTCCCAATACACATCATTCCAATAGCAAAGGAGAAAACTATCCAGCCCTTTTGATATTCAGTAAAAAAAATACAAGTAGGAGGAAATATTATATATGTATTAATTTAGTTTAATAATCCTTTTAATTTTTTAGGATTAATTTGCTCTGTTATTTGACATAAAACAAATCCAAGGTACATGTAGAAGTGTTGTTAATTCTCCTAAGCCCTGATTTGAGGACATGCACTGTCCTTGTATTATTTGCTAATTGGCTATTTGATTTGGGCAAAATTTTACCTAAATTGCTATGATTTAAAAATGTAAAGATAGCTCTAATAATGTAAAGACTCTACTACTACACAGCTGATCCCTACTGCAAGCAACTTTTGAGCATAATATTTTTTCTATTTATATAGTGGAATATATAATTGTTGACATTTCAGATCTAAAACAGCACTCAGTCAAATTGTTTTCTGCAGCAGAGTTTTCACCACAAAAAGTCTGGCTACATAGTTTCCTGAGCTCTTTCCAGGAAGTGATTGTAGTTTATGATAGGCTAGAAAAGAGTTTATGGTGGTTAGATAGCCTTCTTAGATGGGTTTCTTTAGAGAAGAAGTCCAGCAGATTGTTTAAAGATTGCTTCTTTAATAAGCAGTCTTGCACATGGTGAAACACTGATAGCAAATACAGGACAGATTCAAGAGAAGAATATCACCCCTTTTTGTAAAATATGCAAAGAATTGTACTGTTTGCTCTATGATATTAGTGAATAGTAAATAAAATGTGCTATATAATATGGAAATATATATTTTTAAAGCAATCCATTACAAATACACACCACTTTTCAGAATCCATCTCCCCCCACACTCACCCCCAATGCTGAACATTAAAAAGAAGCAGGATAAAACCCTCTACCTAAATTTTCGGAAAGACGACGATAGTGTGTATACAAACCCTAAAGCAACAGTAAGCAACTTACCAGATGGGGATACTAGAAGAGGGCTTATAAGGCTTGATTTATTGTGTCGGGTGTTTGGTTATTGCCTTGTGTCTGTAGAGGATGTTCTAACATTTTACTGACAATGACAACATTGTCCTGGCATCTGGAATCACTGGAATCACAATGTTTGCATTTACTAGGACAGATGGAGGCCACATTCCTAGATACATCCAGGATCTCTAACTGGTGAAAAGGCATCTTTCCTAGCCATCACAGTTAAATGCCAGTGCTAGCCGTAGTGTTTCCAGGCACTTGAGCACAGAGTGGATTCATCTCTTACTCACCCACGCATTCAGCTGTATTTATTTCATTACTGTCACCTATAAAAAACAAGTGCTTACCAAGTGCATGTGGAGACCTCAGGTAGGGTGAGTCACATTTACCCTGTTCCACCTTCAGTGATTCTGCTATTGACTCATGATATGAAAAACAAGCCCCAATTACCAGAATGAGGCATGTGAAAATAGGCATCTAATGATACAGAAATGTGTCCTACTAATTTTGGATTCAAGGCACATGTATGTATATGAATGATCATTTCAGATGGTCTCATTTTCACTAAAGCTGACTGGTAGCAAGCTAAGAAAATGTTGGTTTAAGATAAAAACAAAAAGCTGAATGGCGCACCCAGCACCACCTGTATTCTCTGGCTCACCACATAAAGAGGCAAGTACCTGGGAGTACACCTCAGGGTATTGCAAACAACGTACCCTCCCATCCACTGCATTTCAGTGTACTACTAAAGTCTTGCAGCTAAGACTACATCAGCACCAAAGTGAACAGGAAAATGCCCTTACAATTACTAGAGGTTTCAAAAATGAAGTTTTGGAAATGAACCTAAGTCAAGGAGAGATAAGCCATGTCCATGCTATAGGCTGCATGTTGTGGTAAGTCTCTTCATCACTACCTGCATGAACAAAGTTGGTGAGTCTCCTGCCATTTTAAAGGCCACATTGTAGAAGTCTGGTTAATGCAGTTGATGAGACTGCAATCCAGCCTGGGCAATGGAAGGGTAAGAAGGGATGCACTGCTTTCTCTGAATTTTGGAGAAAAGGGGAATTTCTAGAGCTGCAAGACTTTGCTTGGAGGCAGTACAGTTTGAGGGTATTACCAGACAAAGACGTAAGGGCAGCTGCTTCACAGACCTTCAGTGAATCAGTACAACTGGGTGAGAAGACTGGCTGAGGCTGTGGCACGGTCGAGTGGGAGCAGAAGAATTTAATGCAAGGCCAGCAGGTGGGTGCCTCCTTGGGGTGGCCTCACAGATGACATGCCCTTCATCAGAAAACCACCCTTTGTGTATGATTTATGTGAGTTAATGGGAAAATTAATCTGATTTAATAATCAGCAACTCCTTTAATCCTTTCTTGAAATAGGTAAGAAGGGATACAGGGAATTGAGGATGCCAGAGAGAAAATAAATGGAGAATCCAGAGAAGAAATTATTCAGTGTAATTATATGTTTTAGTTATTTTACCAAAACAAACATACAAAACCAAAACATCTTAAAAATACCTTACATTTAATTCTGTATGGGTTACCTTTGCTTGTTTCTTATAGAAATAGTTTGTGCTCCATTATTATTACTACTAGTTCATTAGTATTATTATTATACTTTTCCAGGAACAGCACATTTATTTTGTCTGACCCAAGGGAAAGTACGCTTAAAGGTAAGCTATTCTGGCAATACTTAGCCCTTTCTGTTATATTCTTCTGCTCTGCTGATATTAATGTAAGTATGTAAGCTGCAAAAGGATTTGAGTAGTATGCAAGTACAGATTTCTTAGCTCACAATAAAGATTTCTACAATTGCAGCTAATCTAGCCCTCAGACCTCAGACTTTCATAACAGCAAGTCAGCCCTTATAAGTAGAAAATTTAGAGCAAAAAGCTGTCCGTGTGTCCCCCACCCTGTCTCCCTCCTCCCAATTTCTTAGTCCTAATAAAACACAAAAGAGAAATATGTCAACGCCACCCTCCCCCACCTCACATGTCTCATCGTAGACATCATCAAGCTGGTTTTACTTCTTATTTACCTATTTGTCTCCAAATCTCTTGGGACCTCTGCATCATTATCTTCAATGAACACCTTCAGTAAACAGGACATTCAATGTGTATTTGTGTTGTTCTGGCTTGTTGCAGTTGTTTAACCTGATTGGATCACATGCTGCTTTGATCATTTAGAAGAGAAAATGTTTTTAAAGCAAAATATACTGGAACACTTTGTGACAGCAAAATAAGAAGAGACACACATTTATTGTATTTGTTTTCTCACCGATGTATCAGTTTTAAAACGTCTTGGTCATTAAAAAATCCTTCCACACACATACACCTTCCAGTCGTCTTGACTTTGAAGGTTCGAAGTTAATCACTCCCATTGCATAAAGAATTATGTTTTCTCTATGATGGAAAATCTTCTGAGGTTAATTTGAAAGGGCACTTGAGTTAGGGCCTGCCATGGAGCACCTCAAGTTACACCAGACATGATCTTGAACCATTAATCTTTTGCTTTAAACCATTAATGGTTTGCTGCTAGTTTAGGATAAGGCAATTGTATTCCTGATACACACAGCCAAGACTGGGGCTTTTTGCCTTCTTGCCAGTTTTATAACTTGGGACTGATCTGGTTTGAGTGTGAATGCACTGTTAACCACATGTAGTTTGCAATAATCACAGTAACTTGAAAATTCTGCCTTAGTGGTAGAAAGATATAAAGTGATTGTTTTGCACAGAAACCTATGCATACTTTTGGTAAAAAAACAGATTAGGATACTGAAGACTGGTTGTTCTATACCATATAGGGGTTTCTTTATGACTCAACATATAGGAATGCAAATTGGATTAGGTAGGACCTATATGGACTGCCCACTGTAAATGGTCTGCCATTCCTCCCTTATTCCAACTATTAGACATAGATATTAGTTAGCTTTTCTCCCATAAAATTCCAATATATTAGTAGCTGATATGATATGCACTTCCAACTTGAGTTTTCTAATGAAAATTATATTGTTTTTATTTTAGAATATTGCCTCACAAGCTGGAAGAAGTGAAGTTTTAGGGTCAAATATTAAAAATCAGAAGTTGAAGAAACACATGAACAATGCACATTCTTTCTCCCATATGCATGTGGGCATATGGCCACCTGATTTGTGCTTACAGCTTCAGTAACACAGAGAGGCAATTTTAATCAGATGTCTATTTTTACATATGTTGACTCAGAGCCTCCACTATGAAATTCTGTTGATTGTACTCTGTGCACGTGGATATACAACTTATATTAATAAAGAATCACTTGAGCTTTCTTTCGGGTTGATTTTTGTAGTGTTTTTTGTGAGCTCCATATCTAAGAGTAGTGAATATGAACAATGTTAACAAATCCAGATGGTAGCTTTTTACACTAATTTTGCCTAGCTAGAAGTAACTGCTCAAGACACAGAGCCAGAGAGTGAATACAAGTGGAATTGGGCCTTCTTTTTGAGGAAGTCTTACAGCATTAATTAATTCTCATCATCCTGCTGTGTGTAGCTAAAGATTTTATTATCCCGATTTTATAGATGGATAAAATTAGTCACATAAAGGTTAAGTGATTTGTGCAAGGTCATGTAGTAACTCTGTAGCAGGGCTGAGAACAGAATTAGAAGTCATAACCTCTGTTACCTTGGGCTAATGATGAGTCCACATGCCACGTATTATCCTTTCATAAATGACACATACTCAGACAAGGGCTGACTATAAATTAAGTATTTAAGAGGTTCTTTATATGTCTCTTCATACTGTATGTATCATAAAGGGGTTCAGGTGCACCTGATGAAACATTGGATTCTGCTCTAGTGTTGAGAATTAGCCTTGCCCTCTTTAAGTCTATACTTTTCAGTTGGTGACCTGCATGCTGGCCAGGCTCCATGGCCAAAGTGAACTCTATACCAAATGCTCAGTTCATCCCAGTGCTTGTTGAAAAAGACCATGTACAAGAGCCTAGAGAAGAAAAAAAACAACCAGATTAGAAGGGTGAGAACAATTTCCCTGGAAGCATCTGAAACTAAGTTCTTCTTTATGTCCTTGAGTGACCATGAATGTCCTGTGTGTGCTGAAAAACAGCAATAGTTGCAGGGTTCACAATGAGAAGTTTTTCCAAATCTCTGAAAGACTGCAAGTAGTCGAGGAAATCTTCTGTTGCTGCAAAACACTATTTCCTGCAGTTGCCAGCACACACAACTCTTTGTGGCTGTCTTGCCTATATAATTCAGCAGCATTTGTATAACTTTTGGATACAGGCTACACTTCTTGTTGCTTCTGCTTGTCATAGAATAAAAAATGGGTCTGTGTTAAATGACATGGCCCTGACTGGGCTTGTGGTTGTGGGGTGGGGAAACCATGACATTCAAGTCATTCATTTATGAAGGAGAGAAATTATGTTTGTCAGGTTCAGATAAAGCTTATTGTTTCAACCTTGAGAGAACAGACAAGATACAGATCCCTAATAACTTGGCAATTTAAAGTAAAACAAAACATGACGGCAGTAAAAACAGAAAGAAAAATTTCCCTACTTTGATTTTATTTAAATTGTATTTAAAATTAATCATATCTAGAACTGGCTGAATTACTAGTTGCAAATAAAGTGCCAGATAGTACCACTGAGTGAGTTATGAGTTAGAAATGTGACACGTTTTTCTAGTTAGCACTCTGGTGGTACCCAAAAAAAGCCATTAAGATAAGAACTGAGTGATAATTTTTCTTTTTTCTTCTGATGAATATTGTACAAGGCACAACGAAAAGACACAAGAGTGACTCCTGCCCAAAAGATCTAACAATGTAAAAGAGTTAGAGAGAAGATAAAAGGGCAAAGTGGTGTCTTATTGTTTCCATTTCCTTCACTTTCAAAAACTTTTATTGTGATTTTTATGACAGCAACAGGGAATGAGGTAAGTTGAAAATGGTTGAACGAGGTGAAGAAATAGCAGAATATAAGAACAGAAAAAGAAGGAAAGAAGACACCAGGGTGGCAGTGTGGCAGGAAGGCTTAGAGGCAAAGGCAGAATGGGAAAGAAAGGATACAGCTTAGCTCGGCGGGCAGGGAGCCAGCTGGAGCTAGGGAAGTATGTGGGAGTAGATGTGGGGAAGGGGCTTTCCTCTAAAATTTAAAAAGGGCAGGGACTCTGAGAGGGTTTAATCTTCCTTCTGAGCTACTTTGCCCTAGTGACCAACACCAATAAATGTCTAACACCAATGAGCAATCCAGGAGAGAATGGCAGAAGTTGCAGATTAGTTTTGGTGCTGATGTTTTTTTTTCTGCTTGTTACAAACTACTTTGACCCTTCCAGCATATATACCTGCCCCCAAATCGCCTGCTTCTGTTATTTTTAATGATTGCAGAGATACTCTATTGTTGAGGCGATTTTATTTTTTTAAGCGGATTTGGTCAAAAATGGTGGGGGGAGGATGGAGGATGCTGGAGGGAAGGGAGGTATATATTTAATATATTGATGTGAGGCCTGTAAGATCTGAGATAAAGCACTACCATTACCTTCTCATACCTTTGCATTACTAGCCATTACTGAATGACACAGAGCAGAAAGGCTGTTAGAGAAGGCTAATGCCTATACAGCTGGTGTAATGAAGAAATGGGAGGTTTAGGTCCAGGAAACCACAGCTCCAACAGAAGGAGCTGAAAAGATATAGATAAGATTAGTGACATATGTAAAGGCACAGATAATGTGTGACAGAGTCTGCCCAGCTGAATAGGCTGAAGCCAACAGTAATAGGAAGCCCATGTTCTCCCTAATCCTCCCAGATAAGCTGTTCCATCCAGAATTATCAGCCAACAATCTTCAGGGTATCAGGCTGAAAATGAAGTTTCAGACTGCTTTGATACCTCATCCATAAATGAGAAAGTGCCTGAAGGATCTTTATTTATTCTCGCTCCCTCCGAAACACTCTTCAAAAAGTGCCAATATACTAGCAACAGATGCATAAAGCCTTGCTTACTTTGATTGACAGAACATGATATAAAGCAACTCTCACTTGACATTTCAGTTTCATAAGGCTCCAAGAAAGTGTATGTGTGTATGTAACTTTAAAACTTCACAAGGAAAAAAAAAAGGGGATATATGCAAACTTTGAGACAATGTTTTCTGAATAGAGTATAACTCTTCCCTTGTTTCGAGATCTTGTATGACAAGTAATTGCAGTATATTGTTTCAGCCCTGTGTTTATTGAATGTCTGCAATATTTGTACTGTTGGCTTTTGTAGACTTACAAGGTAATTGATATGTATGTCCCCAGGAAAAGTGTTTAATTTGAAGAGAAAAAGTACTTTAGAATCAACTTTCAAAATATGAATAAGCATGAAAAAGAATATGGGTTCATACCTTCTTTCAATTAAATTAGAATTATCAAAAAGGTGTAGGAAGAATTCTTGTTGATTTTTGCATTTCTCTTCCTGATTATTTCATGCAGTGATGAAGGGAGAATACTGGCATCCACCTGTAGGGTTCCTAGTTTTCCTGATGTAACTACTTCAGTCTAACTCCGCTGAGGAAGTCAGCTGGGCAATGATTATGAGGAGTATTTGCACTACATCCTCATTAGCTTTTATGCTTTTAATATGGTTTCTTATTCTTACATATTGTTTGCCTTGAGCTTCCAATGACACTGTATTCTGTATAAGTGGACACTCAGAACACTGACAATGCTTGGGAATTAAACCCGGAGAGAAAGGAAACTGTTTGAAAGGAACTATAACCCTCAACCCTCTGTGATAGCATGCATCTGCTTTTCCTAATGAGGAACACTTTTCACCTCTGAAGGAAAGGAAAAGAAAAATCTCCATGTGTGATTTCCATTGGGGGAAAGAACAGAACCATGATCAAAGGGAACCGGGCAATTTCTTACTTTTTATTTACAATGGACAACCAAGATAATTAACTAAAATATGACTACTGGAAGAACATTAGAAAAGGGAAATTGTTCCTGAATATTAACATGAAACTTTTCAAAGAGAGACGGAAGAAATGTAGATGAAACATTCCTGCTTTTCTTTCCTCCTGTTCTATTTCCCCTGCAATAAGCTGTAAATTACCTGCCTACAAAGCTGAAAAATTGCTGCTTGCACCTGTTAATCAGATGTCCAAAAAAGCTACTAATTTTAGCAAAGCTACTAATATTTCAGAATACTAGTTATCAGACAAAATAGTACGTAGTTAGTATTTTGAGAAATGCTTAAGGTTTTCATATTTTGGAAGATTTTTAAGCACTAGCTTTTCCAATGCTACAAGCATTATTTTCTACTTCTCATTCCTGCTGGCTCTTATTTAATGAAACAAAGATAAACTGATTGAAATGTAATGTGCTGTATATACTTACAGGGAAAAAGAGTAAAGCCAAAAGAGTTTTCTTTTTAAAACTAATTGTCAAAATAATTACATTTCCAGAAAGTATATGTGAATTTTGAGAATACTAAGTACATCCCTGATCAGTTCTCCCATGAGTTTTGCATTTTCCATTTTTCTTTGTTCTTTCCACATGACTATAAAGAATTTACGTTTACTGTATTTTTTGGTTAATATATGCTGAAGAATGGTGGCAGGTCATTACCAAACAAGTTACAAAAGTACATACCAAAACCAACATTCCCATCAATTCATGCAGGTACAGGGCTAGCAGGAATCTCCAAAGCAAGGAATCCTGAGGGAAAATATGGGCATTGGGGTGTGAGGGTCAGCTAAAGCAGAGCTGGAAAGTGAAAGAGGGAAAGGTTAAAAGACATGTAGGTTGGGAAATGGATACTTCATCTTCAGATGCAGACATAATGTGCCTTTCTTGTCCTTTCTCCTTTCCTGTCCTTGACTACCGGACCATGCATAACTTTTCTGAATTCTTAAAACTGATAAGCTAGAAAAGAGACCTGTGCCCAGCTTTTTATCACACTATCTTACAGAAAAACTGAAATGCAGTTTTGGTCCTTTATTCTTACCTATAAAAGAGTAGGAAAACTTTCCTGTTACTGGACTTATGTGTGCTGAAAAACAGTAAGAAGCAAAATAAATTCATATTTACAGCACTGCAGAACAGCAGCTGGTGAGTAATGTCCTCATTCATGTTTGGAGTCATGAGACAAAATGAGTCCTCAAATGCAAGCCCCACCAAGGTCAGTAGGGATTGTCCTTGCTCAAGCAACACTGGAATTAGATCCTTTCTACATATCTCTAGTCATGTTATAAACCCAATTACTGGATTTGAACAGTGACCTTTTTAATTCACAGGTGGCAGCACTCGTGAGTGGATGAAAGACAAGTCTGTAGGCATCGCTTAACAGTTTTCCTTGGCTGCAAATGATCCTATGTACGTTGCAGCTACACATTTGCCTGTGGATATGGAAAAATGCCTTCAAGTACTGTATTTCTTTTTAAGTGAATAGTATTCCTCAGTCATGCTTTAGAATGGGCTTTGGCAGCCTGAGAGCAAAGCTAAGCACAGTTGGAAGACGGACCTTTGGGTAGTGAGTCCCTGCTTTGCCTGTACTTCAATGGGTTCAAGCATGTGAGTGATGACATAACAGAAAATAGAGATTGAGGGGAAAATGTGCTGAAAAGGGTAAGTCCTGTTGACTTTAAACAGCCATATCAGAGATATTATGCTGAGGACAAACAGGATGTGGAAAGGATTCAGGAAACTATTGGGTTTCTCAAAGCCTTAGGGGAAGGCTGTTTCCTTCACCCATGTGAATAGGTTAGGCAACAAGGTGAAAGCTGGTAAACCTCCACTTGTTTGTACTGCCAAAATTTAGTTAATGTAACTGATGTCTCCAGTGCCTTCCATGTAGTGCAAAACACTTACTTTCTGGAAGTGCTGACGTGCTGGCACCACCTGTATTCCTAAGAGAAAAAAAAGGGAAAAGACAAAACCCAAGAAGAGCTCCAGCAAAGAGCTAAAGGGTTAAAATTATTTCAAATGCCACACAAAGTGCTTCCACAGTTTTAAAATGTTAATCAGTTTTGAAAGTGTAAGTCATCCCCTGCTGATAAAGAAAATGAACACAGGAACAGAGGAAAAATTGGAGTTTCTGAATTAAGAATCTGTGTGGCTTTTCATCAACACTTGGTAGGCAATCCAAATACTCAAGCCTGTCATCCAGCAGACTGGTGTACAACTCTGCATTTTATATTATACATGCATTTAGAGCCTACCTGTGTTTTTTTCAGTAGCCATTTTTATTATGCATGTACTCAGGACTACAAAAGAGAACACTAAGAAGTCTTCCTGAAAGTACCTGAATTCACTGATTGCTTTCATTGCCAAATATCATGATTCTAACGCAGACATTCCCAAGGGAACTATCACCTACTCTATATCCTTTGCTCTGGCTGATTGAACTACAGTGGATAACAGTGAAGGAACGTGGGAGGTTGTCACAGCTCTGTGGGTATTTGCAGAGAGAGCTCCTGCCTCCCCATCCTGCACACAGGTGCTCCATCGCAGAAGGAAGAGGGGGCCCTTTAGGTTGTATGTTCTCTAAATTACACCAGCTTTACCTTGCAACAGAAATGCAAAGAGAGGCCTTGTCACTATTTTGCAAGGGACAGGTTTAATTTGTGGTTTGTTTTTTTTTTTTTTTTTTTTCCCCAGGCTGGCTTTGTCTTGGTATTGTTTGTTCCCAGGGCTTAGTTTGATAAGGTACAGCATGAAGACTGAGGATGCTTAACGCTGCAAGGACCAAGCTGATGACAAACCCATTCAGGAGGAAAGTCCTCACTGTAAGAAGAGCATGGCATAGTTTTTTTGCATTGATCAGCTATTATAAAAAGGGTGGGGGGAGGGATAAGAATCAGCAAAGACTGAGCATATTTTTCTTCCTTTGGTGCAGTCAAGAAGATGCCTTAAACTCCTTACATAAAGACTAATACACACAAAACAGATTTTTTCTCATTTTAAACTGGCATTTGCCTTCTGCTTGTTTATTTTAAATATGTTGCATTTTATAAATTCAGCACTTGTAAGCTCAGAGCAGGATGCTTCTCATGGCCCTAAGCAAACATCTCTGATTTTAACATCTTATTATGCATGGATGAAAAGCTAAGCTAATAACTAATTTTCACCCTCACAACACAGGCATCTATGACAAGATTAAAAGCGATTGTCTTTAAGGAATGTTTACTAACATTAGCCCAAAGTGGACAAACGGGCAAGTGAGGAAGCGAAGTATGATCCTGCATTAGAACGAGGCAATTTTGGCAGTGCACATAAGAAAACACATAACATTCAAAAAAGGGAAACCACAGGCAGAGAATGCATCATATTAATGCCACATAAGATCCACTGAGGAAAATACTATGAAGGAAATGCCTAAATGATTGAAAAACAAGTATTTAGCTTCATGCTCCCTGTGAATATTGAACAATCTTTCTTTACCTTTTATGCCCAAACTGGATGTATTTTGCATCACCAGAGTATATGTGAGAGTATATGTGACGAATGTGTAGCAAAGAATCTTCACCCAGGAACACATTAACATGAGGTCAGATACATAAGTTTACCTCTTTGTAATGCAACAATGCAACTACCACTTTTCACCTTGATATACATAACCCTTTAAGGAGCTATCCATAGAAACTGAAATGCTGCAGGAAATGGTATAGCTGGTGATGCAGTTTCTTTGTCCAATTGGGTGCACTGCCCTTTAGTTAAGAGAAAACACGTATGCATTTGTGGTCACTAAAATAGTGACTAAAATACAGTACTTTCCAAGGAGATGTTTGTGAACATCAGTGTCACGGCTAAATTGCAACTGGGTATTGGCTAAAGTGCAACTTGGGAGGACTACCCAGACTTGTGGTTTGCCTGATGATGCTCTCTGCTTCCTTTTCTCTCCTGGATGGCCATGTAATGCAGCTCTGTGTGGCCTAATCATTATCATATTTTGTCTTGTGCTATATGTGGCTGTATTTCAGTGGAGAAATTATAGATTTAAAATATCCCTCCATGTTTTTCCTGGTTTGGTTTGGTTTGGTTTTGTTTTCCCGAGGTGCTGTGCACCTTTAAAAGCACACTGTGATAATGGGGCTATAAAAATTCAACTTTCTCTTACTTATTATCATTACTGGCAACATGAACAAGCTGTTTATGTAGCAAGGAAGGCTGCAAATTCTGAATAAGAGAAAGATACCAAGAAATTCCCCTGATAATCAGTGATGACTGCAGCTAAGATTTAACTGTAAAGTGGTCACACAAATTGATATGGGCATTACCAGCCACCATGTGAGTTGTGATGCATCTCTTAGTGGCAGAATAGATAACAAGATCAATTACTCACTTCAACTGAAGAGATGGGAGTGGCCTAGCAAAAAAAAAAAATTTGAAAGACAGGGGATATCACATGACCAGTGCTGAGTCCACACTGTAGTACAAGATGTGACTGCAATTTGGGTCAACGAGGTTAAGCTGGATTTAAATTAACTCTGATCTCAATGGCAGTGTAGCTGCAGCAATGTGATTTTCAACTGGTTAAAGGCATGAACTGGATTAGTTCGCTCATGGTTTGCAGCATGAGCTGAACTCCAGAGAGGTACTGCAATACTATTTATTCCCCAAGCAAGTTTATTCAAAGCAGAACCGTGCATTTCTGAAAATCCTGCTGTCACACCTGGAGTGTGACATTTTTTGCCTCTGTTTAAATGGTACAAACCATCTGGAAAACTAATCTAGCTGGCTTGCTGAGGATTCCCCGTTTGTTAAAGTATCTTTCCAGAGCATGGCCTATTATACCTGACCTGCAGTTATGAATGATCCCACAGTCTCAGGTAGTCAGAAATGATGGAAGAGTTTTAGATGGCTCCAGTTTATGCCAAACCCAATATGGCTCCTGCCAGTGCAAATGTAGATTCAAGCCACATCTTTCCCACCTTTCCTTGCAGTTGCGGCAGACAAAGGGCTTATCCAGCAGTTGTAGAGCTAAAGGTTAACTCGGAGAAGTCTCTTCTTAAACCTGGATTTAAAACTAAAAGAAAAATATTATATAGATAGAATGTTGCAGCTGAGAACAGAAATCTGAAAATCTAGGAAGAGCTAAGACTTGACAGCAACCTTAAATGTACCCTTTTTCCTTTGTTTATTTTTCCTATTACTGAAGGAAGAATCATTTCTCAGGGAACAAAATACACTTATTTATAACACAGTATGTAATCAGTTCAATCTATCCCCTACCCATAGCAACAACAAAACTTCTACTCAGAACACTGAAAAGGAATACATTAAAAACATGACATGAGCCCTTCAGAGGTTTTCAATTATTAGTTTTCTTGCATTGCACAAAGGTACAAGCTGTCACTGTATAGTGGCTTTTTAAAATGCAGACTATGAAATAGATGTGTTTCCTCCACATACAGCCTTCAAGAACAAGCATTACGAAATTTAAACTCTCCCTCTTTTTAATCTCCTTGCTTCTTTAATAACTCCTGAATACTACTTAACCCAACAATCAGTAAAAAAATTAGTTTGCACAGATGGAAAATATAACAATGAAAGGCAGCAGAGTCCACAGGACAGGATATGGATCTTTGGCATGCTCCATTTCTTTTCTAGGCTATGCCATTAGCTCCCCATGTTGCCACAAGCAGGTCATTCCATTTGGCTACTGCTGGTTCCCTGCTAGGCAAATAGCAACAACACCACTCGTCCATGTTTTAAGATCTTTTGAGGAAATAAACTTAGATTTACTTTTTAAAAACTTAGACTGATTCCAAAATTCAAGACTGAAATCTGTAAGAGTGCTTCTATGGAATATAATTCATAATAATAAATATTACTGCTAATAAGAATTTAAATGCAGATAATTATGTACAATTTATTTAGATCAACACTTCTACTTAAGTGTATAAAAGACTAATACTAGATAAGTTTGTTTAAAGTTAACAGTAAAGCCAAATTAACATCACCTAAACTTGCTTCTCTTGTTAAAAGCTACATGTGTTTGAGATTCTGCTGGTGTGGTGATGGATTCTAAAAAGTGCCTGTTAGTATGGAATGTTTGTGGTTTTCACCCTGCACTTTACTATTTGTTAAGCTCTTTGGACTAGGGAGAACAATATAGAAGTAAAAAAACCTATAGCCTTTCAAAGAGTCACAGATCAGACTACCATCACACAGAGTCTGGAGATTCCTACTATGTCTTTCAACTTGCATGGGCAAAGATGTGCTTAACCACAGTGACTGTTAACAGTCTACTTCTTCTCACTTCCATAGGAATTAGTACCTCCAGCATCAAAGCGTGAACCACCCCAGCTTATCATATGGTGTTTATCACGTAAAGTTTTCTAAAGATTGCACAGAAAGGAATAACACTGTGTCTGAATTATCTTGTACTTTTGTAGTCAGCTATTCCTAGGAATATGGTATAGGATATACACCTTGTTTAAAACTCATACGTTGTAGTTTATAAATGTTGGTTTGTAATTAGTACTTTCTGCAATTAACCCAGCAAGCAGGTCAGTGTCAAAGAAGTTCTTTAAAAAATTGTGTGACAACAGTAGGCTAGTTAAAAGAATTAGTTCTTTCCAAAGCTGTCATAACTGCAAATAGCAAAAATATGAACAGTGCAATATATTTTGTAAAATATTAGTAAATGTGCTTCACAAAAAATCAGTAGAAATTGGTGTAAAAACAGAAGTACTATGCTGATATGCTTTCAGCCATATGTTATGTTGTTTTATTTTTCAGCACATGTCATCAACAGTTTTCTTTTGATATGATCAAAGAACCATACACATTCACTCAAATAAGGTATAAAGAAATCTGTGCTTCTATTTTTCTTTAGTTTTCAGTCCTTCATTTTTGTCTGTTCTTTAAACAAGAAAACTCGAGTGTTCTTATGGCTAAGATGTGTATCAATTAAAACTGAACTATTTACTACAGGAAAGCTAAAAACTTCATGACCTTTCAGATATGCATATCAGTGGTAGGAACCTGATTGCACTCCAGGGAGATACTCACAGCTATCACAGAAACATTCAGAATTAGCGGTCTAGTGATTAGTGGAGAAAAATACATATATACATAACTGGATTAAATGGAAGCAACTAATTTTGGCTAGTGAACTGAGCCTGTAATGTAATTCCCGTACAGATTCTGGGTTTTCATTAGTGGCTAGAGGTACACATTATTATATAGACTTGTGCTTTTCTACTACAGGGCTGGGCTACAAAACAGTGCATCAAAATGAAGGAACTTTCATTTTTTAATGGACTTACAGTAAATGATGCAACATCTCCTAGTGTCCACAAATGCCAAAAGTAGAGTTTGATGTAATAACCATACAACCCCAAGACATATTGTACCAACTTTCTCCTGACCCCATCAAATCTCCCAGGATATTTTGTACTAAGATGGAAAACTTTTTAGGGATGCTTGCTGGTGATGATATTCATTATAGTGTGTTTGCACTGGAACATGTCTATCTTCTGCTCAGAGAGAAGAAACAGTGTCATAGAGACATATATCTTCCATATGTTGCAAGCTGAGCACCGAAAAATCATGACTTGGGCCCAAAAAGTTCATGACTTGGGCCCCAAAAGTTATCTACTTGCATAAAATATAATGAGGATTTTTTTGGCCTTTGTTTAAATGCACAAAAGGTTGTGTGCAAACTTCTTCTCTGCAACTAGAGAATCAAAGGTTAATCCATAAAAAAAATGCAGACACCTTAGTAGATGCACAGCTCTGGATCTGTTTAATAGTCTCTAGCACATGAAGAGGGTTAGAGGAAGGGAGCATGAGTCTGAGATGCTGAGTTCACACCAATCCCTAACTGTAACAGTACTCGACTCATCCGAAGCACTACCAGAGCTGAATTTGTACTGTGTTCCCTTATATTTCTAGTTCTGGCTTGGTAAGGTGGCTGTTTCTGTGCCTACAAGTAGAGATGTGTTTTGGCCATGACAACGTTCACAATAGCCCATATGAAAAAGCTGTCTAAAAAAAAATCTAGTGGGAAATGCCCAAAATATCCTAAATATTGCTTCTCTTGGTAATTTACAGGTCCAGTTACTTTAGAAACTTCCAAGTTTAGGTGGAGAATGAATGTCAGCTTGTCTAGATCTGCCATTACAGAGGTATGGCTTGGTGCATCTAGGGCAAAACTACAAGCAGACAGAGAGTGTATACAATGACCAGAACAACATGCGGACCTGAAGCACCTCCTGCTTTAGGTGTGCAAGTGCTCAGCTAATTGCAAGCATGGACTTAGAGACTAATGGGGAAGCAAGGTGCAAGGTGTGGTTATCTAAAATCAAAATCCACAAACACATCTTCACAGGGCACCAAACCATTTAGTTGACTCTGGGGCCAACACTATTTTGTAGATTTGGCCCTAGCACAGACCTTTTAAAAATGAAGTTGAGAGTTTCGTGACAACCAAGACTCAGAGCTAAGTATATAATAAAAATAACAAGTACTACAAGATTGGTGATAAAATGGAAAGCACTGACGGAGTCATGCTGAAACCTTCCCTTCACCAAGGTCAGTGAGAGTTTTACCAAAGACCTGACTGGCTGAGGACTTCATGCTATGTTTTTACAGGCAATATAAAACTATGTAAGTCCTGACCATACCTACTCTTTTCAGCCTCTCTACCAGAGCCCTGGAAACTTCTCAGTGATACCATTTTTAAACTGGCACCACTGTTTAAATACAGGTTACTTAACTGCTGAAGACCAAGCATACCCACAAGTTTTGAAACACTTCTGTCCAGCCGCTAAAACTGGAATTCACTTTAATGGGGCAAAAAAAAAAAAAAAAAATAAAATCAGATTTTTCTAAGAAAAAACATCAAATGTACAGCAAAGATAGACAAGAAATAGGATCTAATATGTAGCTTCTAATAAGAACAGGGAAGTTAACCCAAGGATCTTGGCTATGTTCCAGTTCTAATAATTGCATTTTAGCTCTCTAAATTCCCTCTGTAATTTCATACAGGTAGAGAATTCTTCAGTTCCTGTTCTAAGCTGTTGTGTAGGTTTGCTATTCATTAATGAACAATGCCATTTTCCAGTCAGCCAAAGCTTAAGTCATACATAAATTACCTGGATTTTATCAAATTAACTATTAAGAAAACACCCTAACTCCAATTTAGTCACATGTAGTTTCACTGGTGAAAAGAATTATGGTCTTTCAGAGTTGTAATTCCTCTCTTTAGTTGAAATATCTAAGATTTTACTATTACAATACACAGCAGCAGTATTTTTGAATGCTATACTTTGAATAAAAGAAAGTACATTGTTCAGATGACCATAAAAGGAAATGTGTAACATGCATAAAATGCATATCACTAATGTTCAATAACCTGCATATCTACCAAAGCAAACCCAGAAGAGTCTCCTGAATTTTACTCCGTTATTTGAATACATTTTTTCTGATGCTCAATCTTTACTGAGTGAATTATGAACTTCTCTGGGGAGCAGAAATGTGTTTTTTAAGTAAACATTAAATGCTTTGATAAATCAAAACATTCAAATGAGATTACTATTGGAAAAAATCTATTATGTTTTTAACTGACATTCTATTGTTTAGGATAATAATAAAACCCTTTATCCCAAAAGACTGAAACAGATTTTTATTCATTGTTGCCATACTGCACATTTCTTAAAAACTAAATTGTCATATCAAATGTAAATAATGTATTCCCATAAGCTAATCAGAAAGAAGTAGAAATTGCCTACAGCGTACTGAGTGTTCAATATTTTAATGTGGTAATTAAAAAAGCAGCACTTTTCCAGTACAGATATTCCTGTATCCCAGGTGTTCAGTGTTCTACACCTTTACCTATTCAATAGGAAACAAAGCAACCCATAGTGCAAATGAATCACTCATCTTTTGAATATTGACCTGACAGTAAATTTCAGACCACTGCTTGGAATGGTGCTGGGTAAAACACCAGAGGATTGTTTTTACCTAAAACCCCCACTTTTTGCTACTTATTACCTTATGTTGGTTTAAATTGCACCCTGGAATCTTACAGCTATGCAGAGATTTGTTTTTACGGAGATAAGCCCCAAAATACCTACTTTAAAGTAAAAGCCTCATTTTTCAGCTTTAAAATACAGATTACAAGCCTGATACTGCAAGACAATGTGCACTGTTCAGTAGTGCCTATTACCTGCAATAGGCTCCTTTCAATTAATTGAGACTGCTCTATAAGTGGAAGATGCAGTGTATATTTCTACATGCATTACTTACATGTTGTACTACAAATGGTAACACTGACATCAAAAAGTAGTATCGAGCAGGAGCCATATCTTCAAATATGTAAACTGCAGTAGTCTTATTGCAGTTGCCTGAGGCATTATGGTTTATAGCACTATAGGTTTTAGCCTTCTGTTGAGAGAAATAAAATGACTAAATATGAGCTACAAGACTATGAGTCATACACAGTAGCATTTAGAAAATTTAGATAACTAAACAGAAATTAGTCAATGTTTAGACAAGATAAAGTACCTGTGAATACTGAGAGATCTCCTGCCCCAAACTGTCATAGAAATCTAAGCCCAACACCACTTTCAGCCGGACCACAAATTCTTAAATCAGGAGATCTGATCTCAGCAAGTTTTAAAGATACCTAAATCATAAACCTACCAATCTGGTATCAATCGACCCAGCAAGACATTTAGGCATGAGATTCATTTTAATCTGGAGATTAGCTCTACTGAATTAATTGCACAACTCATGGGCTTGAAGTTAAGCAAATGCTTAAAGCATTTTATTGTTTCTGTTACAACTATTAGATCAGAGCTTCTTGGGGCTGCTTCTCAGACACTGTCAGATTTGTTGTTAGGGTGAGACTAGAAAAAGTACTGACGTCAAGGAAACCCCTGCAATTTTGTAAAAGTCAAGGGGCACATGAATTGCTTAATTTTGCAGGGGTTCCTGGATTTACATGTACTAACCTGGGAATCTCAGCCTGAAATACAATAAATAGTTTACAGATTCCCTGTACGAATAGCAATTACAGCAAGACTTATTGTATTTCCTTGCAAAACTGAAAATTGTCAAAAGCCAGGCAGTGAGTGGTGGAGCTGGTAACAGGCTTCTAATATCCATTTGTTTGCTCCCTACTTTGCTTTGGTATCTGATTCAAAGATCTAGACACCCTGTTTGACAAATCGGATTTTGGGCAGGGGTAATTGCATTTAAGCTAATCAGTCCTAGATGGAGGAGCTGTGAAATTCTTTTTTATTCTCTTCAGGCCTTTATTTGCCAGGGAGGTGCATGCACTTCTTTTTCATTTAGAAACATAGTATGAATTTATAGCTAAGGAGTTCCCTAATGTAAAAGGATGGGTTAGAGACAGTGTGTGAGTACAAACTCCTCCCTTCTGGTGCCAGCGACCGTGCACATTTCATTTGAGGGGGCTGGGAGGTCTCTCTATGTTAAGTATGCGCCTAGTTCTTCTCCATTATCAGAAATGCACGTACATCCTCATCTCTGCCTGCTCAAGATGCTGTTACTCCTGCATTGTCACAAGTACCTACATTCTTCTCAGTGCACAACTTGTGAACTCTAACACTGTAATATGAAAAAGCAGCCTAAACATTAGAATCCAAAGCACATCTTTATGAATTAATTAGCACCACAGTACTTGACCTCTTAACTGGATTTAGTCTGTAATTTGAGGGTTATCATTAGCAGCCCCTATAAAACTCGTATAATAGATGTGAACACTGCCCTCTAATTCAGAGTAATAGTCTTCCCACAACTGTGTTCACTGTTGTTCTTTAACTATGGGGAAGAAGAAATTTATCAATTCAATTGAATGAATCTAGTATTTATCTCTCCTTTGCTATATTGTATTAAGAAATTACAGAGCATTATTCATAATATCTGTTTGGTAAATGTAATAGTAAAAGTTTGGTGTAGAAAATAGGTACAGTACATTTTAACAAAGATGTCTATGAAATTTGGTAGGTATAAAGCTTTTATAAAGTCTGGTGTCTGCTAGGTTACTGTATTAGAAGCCTCAAAGCTTCCTCCAGTTAAGGTTAATTTATTGTTTGTATTAGCACATATGCCTTAACAATGTAAAGAGCATTTCCCACAGATCAGTTAATAAGATGCAGCACAGAGAAAGGGCCAATGAATCTGTTTGTTACAGTCTACTTAGTGAGGCTATGACTACAATGCTCCAGCGCTGAAGTCAGTGAAAAGACACCAGCACAACACAAACTAAGGAAAATGCAAGCTGATACAGCACAAAAGATTCTTTGTTTAAGAGCGGCAGAATTTTCCAGAAACTATCTGTACAAAAATGCATGATAGAAGAGAATGTAATTAAATAACAAAACAAACCCAAACTAAAGGAGAATCATTATAAACCAGGACAAGGACACTTTGTTTTTAAGTGCACACAATGAATTTTAAAGATCTTTCTTCAGAAGGGGCAATAAAGTATTATGGAGGAGTGACACATTTGATGGATAGGTGGGTTCTGAAAAACCACATTATCAATTACTTTTTCGTGTTTGGCTCTGGTCCAGTAATTTTTATTTGAACAGGCCACATGCTGGCATGGTTTTGATTGCAGGAAGCGACTGACTGTTGTTAAAGAGTACTATTCATTTACTATCTTCAGCTTCTATCCCTCCTTTTTCTGATAGGGACTCTGTTATGGTAGGCACCATTACAATACTTAAGAGAAGAAAAAAGAAAAAGGGAAAAGAAAAAAAAATTGTTTAGCAAACTACTCCGTTTTATTTTCAGTCACCTCACATCGAGTTCAACCCAATCTGTCTTACAGGTTGTTCATAAAACAAGTGATTTGATTGCCCCTCAAGTTTATTTCCCAATCAGTTTGACCCTGTCGGTTGTGTACCCCTTCTCTCTTTTACACCAGTGTTCATCTAAAGCACTAAAGCAGTGTCATTAAAACCGATGGAGTCTCTTGAGCTACAAGCAATTAGGGAGTAAATCCTCATTCAATGTTTCCATAAGTAAACTTTACAGAAGTTCATGAGATTGCCTCATCAAAAGATTTACTTATCAAGAACAAAACGTCATCATTTACCTTTGAGGCCAGCGTGGGATAAAGGACAGGCTGATACCTGGAGTGAGGCTTACTCCATGTATACGCAGTTACACAGATAGAAAAAGTCCTTCAAATAACAACCATTTCCTCTCCTTTCTTTACCTGTGGACTGTGAAGGTCCATTTGCCATCACCCAGTGAAGAGAACTGCACTGTTTGCATTCAGCTTTCATGGAGACTAGACTGTGACCCCTACTATAAACAATACTTAGAACACAGGACAGAGTCTTGCCACTTCCAGAATCCGTTTTCCTCTACTCCAGGAGACTGATGGCAGCTCTCCACCTCATAGAAGATACTCTGGACTCCCCATTGGGCTCCTCCCTGGTATTGGGGACAGGAAAGAAAAATGCGTCAAGGACAAGAAAGGCAAGGCTGCAACATGATGATGTGATTCATGCTAGGAGACCATGCACTGTCAGCTCTACAGACCCATGTGAACAGGGATAACAGAGAGGTAACCTCACATGGTGTTTTGACATAATATGATGACTTGGCAGTATATTTCACATCGCCTCAAAATATGCATATAATCCACAAAAGCCTATTGTTGACCATTTTCTGAAGAAAGGGTTGCTGATGCCACGGTTGTGTCCGTGTCCATTTCCATACATAGGGTCACTGTACGTTAATCCATTAAACACAGAGATAGAAGCAGAATGCATTCAGTAGTTCTTAAAAACCATTTACTGTTTAAAAGTTCCAATGCTGAAATACACTAAAAGTTCAAAACTGCCTGGACTCCTGCAAGACAGCAGAAAGTTTACATTTCAACTAATAAATTTACTTTTAACACATAATTTAGACTACTTCCAACCTGAATAATAACCAGAGAGGACTTACTCTTCCCATTTCTTAGGAAGGCAACATGCATTTAGAGAACAACATTGGTTGTTCATCAGATGAAAACACAGTGCCATCAAATTAAGAGTTTTCCATTGTTTTAGAAGAATATATGTGTATAGAAGCTATTTGTTAAAATCAGTTTCCACTGAACACATTAATCTTTTTATATAGTTCTACAGCTACTTAAAGAGGTGTGTACATCTTACTCATGAATAGTGCTCCTAAGGAAGGTGTCAAGAAAATAAAACTGTTTCACAATACGCAGCATCTAAACTCCCAGTTCCTTGTGCTGGCTGAGTCTGCAGTACAATGACAGCATGCAAGTCAACCTCAACATGTAATTGAAGATCAAAAAATAAATGGTGTGTTTACCCTTTCAGAACAAACAGGAAATTTGCAATACATGATATGGAAAAGAGAAGTTCAAAATCTTACTAACACTCTGAAAATAAGATTAAAATATTCTTTGAGTTATCGCCCTAGAAAATGTTTTTGTGATGCTCAGCTTACAGACATGCTAACGAGTACAGAAATGTTAATAGGGTCAATATAAAGAACATTCAACTAAAGATACATATTTATTTTTTATTAATTTACATTAATTTAAAATTATTTTTTTCTGTTCTCTTACCCTTCATTACAGCTTTCCTCATCCCACTTCATGCACCTTGAACTTGTAAAATTAAATTGTTTTATTTTTCTTGCATGACAAAATAAAAATAATTTGACGTTAATTTTCAAAGAATGATTCTTCCTCTTTTATCAAAATTATGTACAAAAATCCACTTTTCAAATTAATACTTACTTTTGAAAAGCTGAAGTTTTAAAAGATGTGGCATAGTATTTATTGCACCTAAGAAATCTTCAGTCAAAGACTTAAAGAACTGGATTTATTCAGTAATTAATACATGCTAGAGGCTAAATAGTGACTTTAATTAATGGTGTTGCAAGGGCTGGGAGAACTTTCTTTACCTTCAGGGGAAGGGACTGCATCTTGGGTAGCAAGAAGGCATGCTAAATCCATTCTCCTTATCTTCTAATATTGCTAGCAGACTGCTAACATTGCAGTAAGCACTGAAACCTGGTTAGAGAAGTTGAAAGGCAGGGTAAAATGGTAGGCTGTGTGTTTTCATACAGTCATGACTCCTGAAAGGAAAATTCTTGTTTTTCTTATACTGGGGGTGAACACAAAGGAGGCTGTGTCATGTGAGTGTGTGACTTCTTCCTCGTTACAACTCTGGCTTTCAGCACTTACACCAGCGCCCATATATCTTCTTGTGAAATCATCCAATTAATTTTTTGGAAGCTAAGAAAGTTTTGGATCCAATGCTGCAAACAAACTGGTGGACTTTAAATTACTGAGATTAAAAGTGCACTGAGAAATACTGTATTCTTGCCAGGGGTACAACTTGTTATCTAGCTACAATGTGACTATAAGGTATAATTGTGCGAAAACACTTTGTTCAGGTCCAGCTTTGTCAATTCAAGCTGTATTGCACTCATTTCACGTTTATTGCAAGTTAGAAGAATATTGACACAAAACGTGGGATAAACAGACTCATAGCTACATCCATTCAGCAAACGTTGCAGGTGAGCCTCAAGACTAGAGTCACTCCCTCACAGCAATTGAGGGGCGACTATGCAGCACTCACATCCCAAACGTGATAAAAAGGCATAAAGTCAACTTCATGACAGCACAGAAGTTTACAAGACTTCTCTGAGGGAGTTATGTTTTCTTCTAAAGAATTTGCCATGGGAAAAAAAAAAAAAAAAAAAAAAAGATACTCCTTACTGCTAGTACTGCTAGTTCATGGATTTTAATAAGAAAGGGAGCATTGCCTAGGAAAAATGACTTTAATTTCAAATATCTGCCTAATTTCAAATATCTGCCTAAGCCATTATGCTCTGCTTAGTAAGTTTGCAAATCCAGTTTCCAGTATATGACAGGCCTTAAATGGTTATTCTTGCTTCAGAAACAAAACCCTTCTTCAGACTTTACCAGAGGTTTCCTGCCATATCCCAAGTGAGTTTCTTTTAAGTGGAGTTGTGTCATTGTAAGAACTTTGCAAGTAAAGAATCAGGCAGGAACAAAGACCATGAAGCCAAAACACCACCAGCTATAAAAGAATTAAATTTGGCAATGTTAAAGAAGAATGTAAAGACTTCATTGAAAAATAGTTTGGAATATGCAAAACTCTTCCTTTGACACATAAATCACTGTATTATACATAGTATCATAAATTCTCTCAATGTGCTTACTAGTTACAACATATCCCTAAGGTCACTAATGACTAATTTAAAATGTTGTAGGTAGGGAGTGTTTTTAAGATGTACTGAGACAGGGTCACTTGATAGCACTTGTAAAACACAAGAACATAAACTGTGTGTCATGCTGTTACATTCTTCTACCAGTAAAACCTGGCTGAACACCATAACTAAAAGTTTCAACCAGAGAGATCTTGATGCCTATTCAACTGAAAACATCAGTAAGTTTATTTTTTTAAAGAAGCGTACTTGTTACAAACTTAAATATGTGTACTGATGTAAGATTTACTGTAAGGCATTTTTGAACTGATTGATTTTTCAGTTTATCACTTTATTTTTTTGAAAGTGTATACATGTCTGTGAGTATACAGCTGACAAAGTATGGTGACCTAGTAACTTGGTCCCAAAATAAACCATAATAAGTTGCAGTGCTAGACACAACTCTGGTAGTCTTCAGCTACAGTCATCCCAGACATGAAATCTGTGGGATTACAAAAAAATGGCCTCAGGATTGGACCCTTTATTAAAGGTCCTCTGGAACTGATAAATCTTCTGTGTTAAGGTTACCACTCAACTATTAAAATAAAATAAAATAAAATAAAAATCACCAGAGTCTGAAAGTGGGTTAGAAAAATCTTAGCTGGAAAATAGTTTCTTTTTCACATATCCTGTAAAATCTATATATGTATAAGCACACATTGTTCTGTCCATTTCAGACCTTAGATTTGGAATGTAAACAAAAGCAGACTAGTTTTGAATTAATAGAACTGAAATAACCAGTTGCTTTTCTTGATAACAGCAGAAAAACAATGGATACCATGTTTTGCATCCTCTGGCTCTTCTGTGATATTTCATAAGGGTTTTTCTACACCAGTCAAAACTCAGCACACTTACTGTGCATATAAAACTGCCTAAATATTTCATGCAGTCGATTCACTTATGAGAAATCTTTAGCAAGATGTGTAAAACATTTAAAAGCTACCTCCTCCACTTGCTAGGTAATAGTACATGTTATATAACCTACCATAAAAGATTTTTCATAAAAGGAGGAAAAAACAAGGAACTTTAAATACAAAACAGCCTATATTTAAATCACGGCTGTGTCAGAAGTGACAAAAGATAGGAAAATAGAGTGACATTGACATTCTGATCACAATTCACATCATTTAAAAGTGGAAAGTTATAGCTCACTTTCTCTTAAAACTTCTGTGTTTCATGGATCTTGCCAGAATGCTGCAAAGCTGTGCAAAAATACACAGTGATGTTACATAAAGAGTTAAATATACAGGTAGATACATACCTCGCTAAAGCTTAGCAAACAAAACTCCAACCTACTTCTAGCCACACAAATTCACTGAAGACTCATGATCAAGCAAGAGTAAACTGTGATGAAGCTTTGATGAACATTGCTGGTAAATTGCCCTCCAAAAGAAGAGGGACTACTTTGATGAAAAAGCTATACACCTTTGCCTTCTAAGGTGCTGAACACCTTTCTGTTTGGAGCTCTGTACCTCATGCCAAAGCGATGCAGGGCAACAACGAACAACAAATCCTGCTGTTATTTTCAGAATTCAATTTCTTCAGATACAGTTTTTATTTTATAACTGGACTCGTGCTCTTCCAGGTTGTGGATTTGATGGTAAAATATGCTGAGCTCACCCATCATGTTTCTGGGGATGCTTGTGGCTCTGCAGAGCTGTTCTGTTCTTGCACAGCTTTCAAGTACTTGGGTGACAGGCATTTAAGCATTTGCAGATTTGGCAGCCATACTTCTGAATATCAAGACTTGATCCTAGCACATGGTGAACATCCTCAATTTCAGATGAATTGGATGTGCTCCGCTGCCTAGTGAAGGCTGCTCATGACCAATCTTTTAGAAGCATTTTTGGTGCTGGAATATTTAGACACATGAGAAGCAAGGTTTTTGTAATTAGGCAGGTGTTTTATCTCCAAATCTTCAAACAATATTTAGAAGTCTAAATCCAACTGGAACACTGATTATAAACTTGGTAAAGATGAAAATTTCAGTAGAAACGAAGTATGCAAGTAGGCTGAAGGCTGAGTATTGCAATACCTAACCCACAGACATTTTCTGTGGTATAAAACCAGGTGATAAAGACATGTTTTGGTCCATTTTCCACTTGCCATTTTAGGCAAAAAAATGCTTCAAAAGTATTGAGAATCATTCCCACAGACTGCTCCAGATACTACCAGTTATAGCACTCAACATGCAGGAAGCAGATTTTGTTTACAGAAATCTGTAATTTTTTACTTCAGAAAGATGGATTTCCATCCCGCACCTCCGAGCCCTAGGCAGCGGAGGAAGATGGATGCCATTACCACCCACACCAGCACTACCGCTACTCTGCTTCAAAGTCCTGAGCTCCTGACTGCCGGACCAGTCCTTGGAGGTCACCTAAAAAGGCAAAGCATTGGTGGCAAAAACCTGGGTGGCATATCCCATCAAGGCCTCGAGGCACTCAGCAGGCCTTAGCCAGAGAGAGATCTGTGGGCTGTAAAGAAAATCTGTGACCAAAAAATCAAAGTATGTGTAATTTAGCTGCCATTGTTAGGGCATTAATTGCTGAGTGCAAGTTTGGAGACTACAGACCTGGAATACAAGCATCAAAAATGACGGTACTAAATTGCATCTATTTTACATGCAGGTTTAAACTGCAGCTCATCAGGAATACAAACTGCTTGAAGGCACATCTAAGCATGACAGGCGGAGAGAGGACAAAAACTCCAGTCGGAGCCTATCCCTCACGTGTGTGTCACTGCGTGGCACTGTCTGCAGTGGGGCTCGGCAGAAAAACTGTTCCGGGGTCTTTTAGGACACAGCACCACTAGGTGCAAGATTGTTTTGGGGTTTGTTTTGGTGGAAATGAGGCGTTCATGTTACGGCTTGCCAGTGGCAGCAGTGCAGGAGGCATGCGACCCGCTAGCCTGCGGGGACACTGTGCAGTCTGCAGGCCACCGAAGCCACGGCGGCCGCAGCAGCCGAGCTGCTTGTGAGAGGGAGCTGTGTTACCTTCCATTCCACGGGTAGTTTCCAGGCGTGTTTATGGCACCTTCAGACACCGGGTCCCTGCAGCCCTGCCGCCCTCCTCCCGCCTGCCGCCGGCAGGAAGCTCCCCGTCCAACGTCAACGTACCTTCACCGGGTATCCCCACTTGAAGGTCAAGGCTTCAAGCCTTACCCCGGCCAGCGCCCTCCCACTGCGACCCCTTCCCACAGAAAAGATCGAGGCCCTCAACCAAAGCCAGTGTGTGTGGGGAAGCCTTAGATCACGTCGCGCTCAGCCGCCGTCAGGCGGTACCGCTCCGCCTGCCCCGGCCGCGCCGCGGGGCCCATGCTCCGGGCGCGGGAGACACCAAACCGCGGGGGCTGCCCCGCCGGCACCCGCCCCTGCTCCACCGCCGCGGCGCCCTGCGGGTGTACGCGCTCTGCACCGGGCAGCTGCGAGAGGAGGGCGGCCTGCGCGGCCCCGCGCAGCCCGGGAAGGCGAGGCGAGGCGAGGCGAGGACAGGAGGGCGCCCGCCCGGCCCGCCGGTCGCTCTCCGGGACGCCACGGCAGGCAACGCGGGGAACGCTCGGCCGCCTGCCGCCGCCAGCGGCGCCGCTCCTGCCGACCGGCCCCGCGGCGAGCCGGGGGCCGCGGTCCTGGAGGCGGCGGCCCGCGGGGATGTCGGCACGCCGCGCCTGTCTCTTTAAGGCGACGTTGCCCCCTAGTTAGCGCGCGTCCCTGGCGGCGCGGGCGGCCGGTGGTGGCCGCGGGCGGGGCGCGAGGCGGGGGCGGGCGCCCCCCACCGCCCCCCGCTCCCCCCGCGCCACCGCCCCGCGCGGAGGAGGCGGCGGGAGCAGCGGCGGCGGCAGCGACAGCCGACACCGTCCCACGTTACTTTGATTGACGGCTGAACAAATGTTTCCCCTGTTCGAACGCCGGCGCCGCGGAACGCCAGCGATCTCGAGGCTCCACCTCGGGCGGCGGGCAAACGGGAGCGAAGAGGCAGGCAGGAGCCGCCTGATTGGCTGCGGGCCCGCGTGGCGTCAGGCTCCCACGTGGGGGCCGAGCCCGGGCCCATCCCCCCACCCGTCCTCCCCGAACCCGTCTGCCCATTTGTCAGCGGCGAAATGATGGGCATTAATACAGAACGGCGATTAATGTGCGGCCGCCGCCGATTGGTCGCCGGCGACGCCCTTCATGGGCGGAGCGGCGGAGGGGCGCGCGGGAGGGGGGCGGTGCCGCGGCGCCCGACGGGAGGAGAAGTCCCGGGCGCGGCGGTGTGCGGGCAGGGCGGGGAGCGGGGGCGCCGGCAGGACTGCGGCTCCCAGGGTGCCCCGCGGGCGGCGGCCTTCCGGCTGCCGTGAATATGTATCAGAATGCTAACGACGAGCCGCCGCTAAATTTGGTCAAAGGAGTCACCGCGCCAGAGCGTGCTGTGGGAGCGGCGCGGAGGAGCGGCGGCGGCGGCGGGCCAGGCTGGGCTGGGCTGGGCAGGGCTGGGCTGGGCCGGGCCGGGCAGGGCCGAGCCGAGTCGAGTCGCAGAGCCGAGCCGGGCGCGGGGCGCCGTTTTGCTCCGCGCGGCGCCGCCGCTGCCGCCGCCACTTCCCAGAGTTTCGAAAGGCGAGGAGGGGAAAAAAAGAAAACAAAAAGACGTAAATAAATCAGCCCGGACCGCGTCTGCTCCTTCATCTTCCGCGCTCTCTTTTTGATTTTTTTTCTAATTAAAAAAAAGCCAAAACAACCCAGAACAACCAAAAAGAACAAACAGCGCGCAGCGCTGGCGGAGGAGATGCGGTCCGGTCGGTAGGAGCGAGGACCGGCCCCACCACACAAAAGGGCATCGCACCGCACCTCCGCGGCGGCAGCGCCCCGCAGGGCAGCCGTCCGCCCGCTCGCCCCAGCCGCCTCCCCGCCGGGGCGCCCCGCTCCGCTCGGCGCCGGGAGAGCCGCGGCAGCAGTAAAAGTTTTGCAGAAGGGGAGAAAACTGCCGGCGGGGATCTCTGGCGGAGCGCGCACCGGCGCCGGCGAAGGGGCTTTCCCCGCCCTCCTCCGCCTCCTCCTCGCCCGCCGCCGCACGGGGGTCGCAGCCCGCCGGAGCCCGCGGAGCGCCGGCGCTCGGGAGAGCCGGTCGGCGCCGCCCGCTGACCGCCCCCGGGGGATGTGGCAGCGGCCCCCGCGCGCCGCGGACGTCGCCGCCGCGCCTCGCTGCTGCCGGCGGTACCCCGCCAGCCCCGGGGCGGCGGGGCCGGGGCGTCCCTGCCCACCGTCGCTGCCGCCGCGCCTGCAGCCCTGATCCCCGCCGCTCCGGCCGCCAGCGCCCCCCGAAGCGGCGTGGATGATCCGCGACCTGAGCAAGATGTACCCGCAGACCCGGCACCCGGTGAGTGGCGGCGGCAGCCCCGCGGGCAGCGCTCCGGCGAGGGCACCGCGGAGTTGTAGCCATTTTCTTATTGTTGTCCGCCGCGCCGCTGCCGCCGCCCCGCGCCGGGGTTGGCTCCTCCGAGTTGCCCCCGCCCGGTGCGGGGCCGGCCCGGTGCGGGGCAGGCCCGGCGCCCACCACGCGTCCGGCGGCTGCGGCCGGTGCGGGGGGTGCTGAGCGGGCGACGCCTCCCCCCGCGGCGGCGGCGCACCACCGTCAGCCCCGTCGGGGCGGCAGCCCGGGGCGCTTCGGGCATCGCGCCGCTACCTCCGGGCGGGTGGGGGTCCGGCGGCTGCGCCTCCGCGGAGCCCGGGAGCGATGGCCGCGGCGGGGGATGGAGAGCGGGAGGGCGGCGGGAGCCGCGGGCAGGCGGGCGAGCGACAGGGGCGATTAAAAGACCTGCCGTTGCTTGCTTGCAGGCTCCTCACCAGCCAGCGCAGCCCTTTAAATTCACCATTTCCGAGTCCTGCGATCGGATTAAGGAGGAGTTTCAGTTTTTGCAGGCTCAGTACCACAGGTAACGCTGTCTACTTTCCACGAGCGGGCTCGCTTCTCGCCGCTTTCCACCGCCGGTGCCTAAGGGGGGGGGGGGGGTCGCCGGGACAGCCCAGCGGAGCGCGGGCGCGGGGCGGACGCACCCGGGCCACCCGCCGCATCCCGCCGCCACTACCGGCCCGCGGGGCGAGGGGCTGTCGGGGCCCCGAACCGAGCGGTGCCAGCGTTTTTTCTTGCTTTCCCCACGCTCCAGTTTGTACGGCTTGTGGTGGGTTTTTTTGTTGTTGGATTTTTTTTGAGTGGGTGGGGTGGGGTTGATGGACAAATATGTGGCTGGCTGCGCTCGTCTTCTGCTTTTCTTCAAAATGCCGCTCAGGACGCACATCTTGTCTTGGCTCGGCCCCCTCGCGCCTTTCATTGACATGTCAAGTGCTGATAACCTGGAAGTGAGGCGGCGAGCTATTTCATTATCCTTAGGTGGAAGAGCGCTGTGTCCTCAAAGTGACAAGTGAATTCTGCCAGGATTGCCTAGTGGGCTTCTGAAAACAAACAAAAAAACCGGCGGAGGTGTTCATGTTTACCATGGTATTCCTTAAAAAAAATTACCTGCAGTATTTTCCTTGCAGTTCTATCATCAGTAGCAGCACAGACAAAAAAAAATAAATAGTAAAATCCAGCAACTTTTTGCTCCTTGGAGTTGTGATAAGTGTTTCATTCCTTTGTGGGTTCAGTGAAAGGAAGAGGTGTTTCTGAAACTCATCTAAATAAAAACTGTGAAAACCAAATTGTGGATTTGTAAGTGGCTTCTCAAGCTTAAGTGTCACAGGTATGAACCCCCCCGTGCTGCTTCTTGTCAACCAGTTTGTCAGAGAAAAATACTCTCCTGTATACTGCGTGCAGTTCACTTAGGAGATGAGGATGTTGCAAAGTATCTCTCGAAGGAAGAAAATTACAAACCCCACCCTGAACTCCCAAGCAAGAGCTGGAATACACATTTCTATCCCTGTGTTGGAGAAATGCTTGAAAAGGGGAGTAACCTGTGCTCAGAAGAATGCCAGTTTTGTGCTATGAAGTGTCCATGCTTTTTCCTTTTTATGTCTTGAACAGTTTAAAGCTAGAATGTGAAAAACTGGCCAGTGAGAAGACAGAGATGCAGCGGCATTATGTCATGGTAAGCAAGCTGCGTAACAAATTCAAAATGTCCATTAGCTTGGTACACAGAGACCGAAATACATTCGGGTTGCTGGAGGCGAACAGCAAGATTATAGTAGCAGTGCTGTTGTTGAGGTGACTTCAGTGCTTCCATTATAAATCCTTAATTTCAGGGAATTTTAACTTGTTTGCAGTGGTTAGGTTCTGTGCAAAACCTCCTTTTTAACCTTTGAAGTAATTGGGGATATTTCTTCCAAATGCTAGCGGATTACTTGTCAGCTCTTTAAAGCTGTGTACAACTTCCATAGCGTACCTGGGGATGATGTTTTCACTTTGCTGACTTCTCCCAATGATCTCTGTAAAATGGTTTGGGATAACATTCTTAATGTGATGGGAATAAGCAAAAATTAGACATATATGCATACAAACTCAAAGCCTGCTTCCTAGAAGAACTGTTGCACCTGGGCAGCTGGTTCATTGTTTCACTGAATTCAGGATGGCAGGGTTGTCAGCTGTGAAAGGGATTTCCTCAGTGGCTGTGGTCTGCCTGGTTAAGTAACATGCATAGAAAGACATCTCTAAATACATAATTGCGTGATGGATCATGGTAACTCCAGAGGAGCTCTTGCTCTCTGTTCTCTTGTACATCAATGAAGGATTAGCTGTGTCCCATGTGTACATGACAAATAACAATTTTTGTATTCACAGAACGAGTAAATAACCTTGAAAAGCTCTTAACCAAGAGCACAAGCAAACATTAAGGCTCACAGTTGCCTTTCTCATGCCTTATATGCCTAAGTCGCCCAATATGCCTAAGTCTTGGAGATTGTTTGGTACTAACGCTACAGACTGAACTGAGTTTTCCTTGCAGTACTTGGGCACAACAGGGCATACTTAGATCGGTGTATCTGCTTTGGCTCTGAATTGCCATGCTCTTTCATTTTTTTGCATGCCTGCTATTTAATTGCAGCTTCTTTGTGTTTTTTATTTAAAATACTGAATAACCTGTCTGTTAGACATCACTGATTTATATGTGTGTCTGGCTTCAAGCACTTCAGGTGGGTTTTTTTTTTTGGTGTGCTAAGGAATACAATTCTGAGCATTTTCTGTGTGGCTTTTTTCTGCTTCTAATCTTTAACTGTTGTTGTGATTACTTTTTGTGATTTTTTTTGTTGTCTGTTTTTTCCTTGTGTTTTGGCTGTTCTTTGTAAATTTGACAGGAAACAATGTAGATAAAGCAAAAAAGCCCAAAAAAAGAAAATAAAAAAAGGTTGCTGTAAAATGCTCTTTCTAATTCCAGCTCTTCAAGGCCAATAAGTGTTTTAGTCTGTATGTCTTTGTACAGATGACATTTGAGTCAAAGTGAATTTTGGAATAGTTTTCACGATTGCAAGGTCTAACAGAGGAATTTTCTTCTTTCTTAGTACTATGAGATGTCCTATGGGCTGAATATAGAGATGCATAAACAGGTAGGTAGATAATTTGTTTTGTGTAAGAATGCTCTGTGTAATTTTTCCCATCAGTTTTAAAATGAATGTCTGTTGTGTGTGACTTGCTTTAATTGCATGCTTGAGTGCATTGGAAAATTTTTCGTACTTAACCTGGCCCTGAAAGTTCCATCTTGTGTATGGTATATGGGCTCTGTGTAGGTTGTGGTCTCAGCTACCAGTTGTACATTACTCGGTTGACTTGCCACATGCAGTTTCCGTATGTGCAAGCGGTCCTGTTCTGCACGGGGAGGTTGTATGTCATTAGGGATGGGTATATGGGTTGTACCTTCAGATCTGTCTGACCTTGAACCTTTGGGCTTTACTTTTTGGGATGATAGTTACAGCACAAATGCATATCAGATGTCGAGGGCGTTGTATTTATGTGTTGAAAAGACTGTTCTCTTCTGTTAACCTGAACTGATTTAAACTGGAGCTGCAAAAGCAATTGATGTACAGCCATGTTCCTGTTTCCCTTAGGGACCTTAGCCCAAAACCAGTGTCTTAGAACCTCAGGCATAAAGGAATAAATGAGCTTTCTGTGTTAGTGTAGAATCATAAAATGGTTTGGGTTGGAAGGGACCTTAAAGACCCATCTACTTCCAACATCCCTGCCATGGGCAGGGACATCTTCCACTAAGAGAAGGTTGCTCAAAGCCCTGTACAGCCTGGCCCTGAACACTGCCAGGGAGGGGTCATCCTCAGCTCCTCAGGGCTACCTGTTCGGGTGTCTCACCATCCTCACAGTAAAAGAATTTCTTCCTAATATCTAAACTAAATCTGCCTTCTTTCTGTTTAAAGCCATTCCCTCTTGTCCTTTCACTGTGTGCCCTTGTAAAAAATCGCTCTCTGGGCTTCTTGTAGGCCCCCTTTAGGTACTGGAGGGCGGCTGTCGGTTTCATGCCTTGAAGTCTAGCACTTAGGCCAAGATTAGCAGGAGATTAGTCGGATGGAGCAGGTAGTATAAACCAGAATTTCTTATTCAATAATAGGTGTTTTTAACTTTCTCTAGAGGAGAATGAATTTTCCAGTGAGGAAAGTTTTATATGGTGGAGTTTAATACTGACAACTCATTTTAGCAAATGGTTGAGCAATTTGCCAGGGTTGTTGGGGAGTGTAAGCAGCAGAAATAAGGAAATGGTTGGATGGGAGAAGAAAGACCATCTGAAGATTGGTTTGTACACATTTCTGTTCACAGTTAGGGATTTAGAACTTCTCTGGGTTGTGGAAATAGGATTTCTTTATCTTGTTGAGAGCAGACATACAAGTCAAATGTTTTTTTGTATTATTTATTATATTTCGTATTCCATTAGCATCACAGTGCCACAGTACTGATTAGGGCCATTTGCACTGCATGGCATACAAAGACAGTGGGATTTGCTGCCTCAAAGTGTTTTGCCATCTGCAGTTCCAAACTTATGAAACCTTGTACGTACATGTTACTTTACAGGTATATATAAATTCAGATGTCCTCCTTGCAGGTATCGTGAAGACTCAACAAGTGTGTTTAACAAATGGTTGAGTGAAAAAGGCTGTGCTTGCTGCTGATCAGATCACATGTATGTGGTGACTCTCTGGACCTGATTCAGGTCACGGGTGCAGGTGGAAAGACCAGACACTGCCTCTCAGAGGTGTTGAGTGTGTTCTCAAATGAATAGCCAGATGGGTTTAGGTCCCATTTAAAAAAAGAAAAACACACACAAAACCCAAAAGAACCCCGCCTCCCCCAGTCAGTAAAGTAGTAGGTATGGAAATGATTCACAAAGACCAAACTGCTTACGGGCCACCGGCACAGCAAATTCTTAGAGCTGTTTGAAAGCAAGCAATGCAGTCAGACTTGTTCATATTTCTGTGTACCCTGGTTTTACAGCAGTTAGTTATATGTAGACCTACACTGACTGCACAAAATTCTGTGGGACAGAATTTGCTTACAAGGGCAATGTGTAATTAAGTTGTTCTAAGCAGGGGGAAAAAACCCACAGCAAAAGCCCTTCTAACTTTTAATTTCTAAATGCTTTACTTGCGAAATTGTATACAGTTATGGCCATGGAGTAGTCAGTGATATTCTGGAGAAATAATACTTAGTTACCGCTAAGTGTGGGATTACAAAGGACTGGGGTTTAATTAAACACTTTTTTCCATTACTGTTCAGTCTGTTCAAATTAGTACTTTAAATATTGTACTCTCATGCAAAACACAATTTTGTCAGATATTGATTCAAATTACCTTCAGCTAAGGAACTTCCTTGCTATCGTTCTTAAATCTGATATAAATTTTGTATCTTATGTCTCCCCTTCTATTGACATAGTGTTTGGGGTTTTTTTTCCCCCCTTTTTCCTCTTGCTTCAGCAGTTGCATATTATTTCCTATCTTGCTTTATGATCACAGCGTTAGGGTCCAATTTGGTATATTATATAGACAGTGCTGATTGTTTCATTTGGTGTGTGCAAAGCTTCTTTAGTCTTCCACCTTAAATTCCCTTCTCTTCCATCTTCAAATTTTACTCAGCTGAAATTGAGCAATTCACCGTTTTTTCTCTCCACCCTGCCCCCCCCCCTCCCCCCGTGCTTTCTAAATTCAATCATATCAAAAATCCTGAGGGCAGTTTATCACATTATGAAATACAGACAGCCCTGCAAACCACCTACTTATTATATTTTCTTTCTTTTTTTCACTGTAGCACAGAGGCATATCTGTCTTTATTTGTTTTTCTGGGCAGACAGCCTTGGTTCCTCTCAGGTTCTTTTCCAGATGTACTCACTGGATGCCCTTGTAATGGAAAGCAGGCAATAATGCAGTGAAGTTGCCCTTCGGCGTAATTGGGCCTAGTTCTCAAGATCAGGTTAGGCTTATTCACTTATTAGATTTGCGTCTCAAAGGGTTCAAGAGCAGGACTCCCTGGAGTCCTTGGAAGTACCCTAGTAATTGGTGGCCCTGATATTTGAAACCTTTGTGTATTTTTCTTTTAAAGCTTCTGTTCTTCTTGGCTGCTCCCAGCCACAGAGTATTTATTTTTGAGAAATTTTTCACTGGAACAGAAAATGATGGCTGTGATGGAGTCATGACTCTGTGACTTAGCAAATTGATAAAAGGATAAACGTGCAGAGAGCAGCAGTAGTGAGTGTGCCTGTGTGTCTGGTGAGGGGGAGAAGGAGGGAAGAGCATCTCTTTTTTCCTACCCCTCATGTGATGCTCATCATCAGTCATCCTGTGTTGATTTTGATAGAAGACTATTAAAGTGAAACCTATGGGGAATTTGTCATTCTGAAAGGAAAGCTAATGTAATTAGTACCAATTAAAGTACATTTAGTAAATTGGATTTAATCTTAATTAAGCCTGCATAATGTTGCCAATTTTTAACAATTATGTTTGAGAACATAATTAATTTAAATTTTGGTAACTGAGTAAATAGCATTAGGCTGGTAGAATTAGTCAATTGTATTTTTTTTTACAGACAAGTATGGGGTATGTTGTGACATGTAGTGTTATAGCCTAAAACGCTAAGCTAATTTTTGGTATTTCTGTACTAGGATCAATAGAGCTTCAAAATACGCATTCCGGGGGAAAAAAAAAAAAAAGGCATTGACTTGGGGGTTTTTTGGGTTGCAGTATGAACAGGTATTTCCCTGCAGTTTAAAATTTCAATATTTGCATGAATATGAATGTTTTGGGTGTGGTCTGAAGATGCCCATTTCTTACTAAGTTGCTTTTTTAAAATTTGTTTTTAAGAGGCTCAGCCGATTTATGAATGAACAGTTGATGTGCTGCTGTTTTTCTAATATACTATTGCTACTTGGTGTGGTCATTTGGTTTAATTTCTGAAATTATGCTGGTTTAATGTTATGTTTCTTTGAATTGCTGTAATCAAATATGGTTGCTGAAGGTTTTAATTCAGAATTCTAAGTATTGCTTAAAATAAGTGTCTGTATTTGGCTAGAGACAACAGATATTTGTGAATGGAACTGATGGAAGGCATAAATAGGATACAGCATTTACTTTTTACTTCAGTTATGCTTTTTGGCGATGGCAATAGATAAATTCTGAGTCGGTCTTTTTGGTTAGTACTCTGTCTTTGAACTAATTCACATGCTAGAATGTTGGATTTCAGCATTTTTGAAAGAAAATTCAGGTCTTTTAAGAAGCTTGTATTAAAAAATAAATGAAATTACTTTTTAAGATCACAGTAAAAAAAATAAAAAAATCGTGCAATCCATGTAAATTTTATTACAAGACTTGGGCAACAACCATTTGAGTGCTGCTAAAATATTAATTGGATAGAAATGAAAGGGCTCTGCTAGCTGATAGGATATCATAATCATAGCTGCAGTAGTCGATGGTAAATGATGATAAATGGCATTAGGAACCTTTTAGCAAACTGTAATAACTGCGAGGAGGGAAGCAGTATGGATTTGCATTATATCTGATACCCTCTAGTACCAAGTGGATTGCCAATACTGCTTGTTTAGCATTTTCTAAGGGCAATAGGATATTGATTTCTGACTTACAAGGAACGGCTCTATTTTCACCATTGAAAAGTATTGCAGGTTGTTAAGAAGAAATTGACTTGAAGAGGCCTGACTGCTGCCCATCATGGAGCAAATAAAGCAAAACTGCCGAAGCATGGTGGAGCAGCGAGATGGGGCCCTCAGCAATTTGTTGCTATTAATTTACCATGCTCGACAGCAAATCAATTGGCATCTACTTCATCTGCTGGAGAAAATGCTGTCCAGGGCAGATAAAAGGCCCTGCGTGGTACACGGAATAGACTGGATTGGCCAAACGGAGGCTGCAGTTAATGTGTAAATAAGTGAAATCAAGGGCACTGTTGCCAAGAAAGCTGTTTTTAATTAGGTTGGGGCTTTACAGTGAGCTATTTAAGAAAGTAGTGTGGAGAGTAAGGGGAGATTTATTGCTTACTCAGTTAATGTATGGGCTGTATGACACCCCAGCCTTGAGTCTGCTGGCTTCTTAAGCCCTAGTAAATTATTTTGGTAAAGGGGTAAAGATGAGAATCAATTTGTTTAATTTAGGGCTGAGTTTTGAGCATTTTTCATCTTCATGGCCATAAAATGCATATATCACAGAGAAGTGGTTTGTATATGCACTACCTGTGTAACGGAAAAATAGTCCTTGTTCCCCCCCCCCCCCCCCCCCCCCCTTTTTTTTTTGGTAGTGGTCTGGGCTCAGCATGAATGTGTGTGCATACATATGTGCACTTTTTATTTTTAACACATTCAGTAGTTGAGTGTGTATTGTCTTCCATTTGAAGAATACCTGGAGAGCCAGCTAAAATTATACCAACTGAATTTGTTCTCCATTATAAACAGTAGGAAAGGTTTAATAGAGATACAGGCAGTGGGTAGTCAGAACTGAACTGGAAAACTTCAAAATGAGAGAGATTAGAAGTAAAATCTTGAAGACTGCAGCTCACACAGGACTATTAAGGAGGAAGAGAAAAACAAGTGGCTTTTCCATCAAAGTCGCAAAATGTAAAAAATAGGCTGTCAAATCAGTTTGACAGCTGAGGCTTGTTTGTCCCAGTTTTAGGTTATTTAGCCTCTGAAGCCAGCAGAAAAGCTTAGAAGATTGTGAAAAGTTAGAAAATTTATTACTCTGCAGTTAAACCAGAAGCTTTTTACTTGATAATAGCTGCTAAGTTCTGAAACAAGAGTCTGTGCTTTCTTTTCCTCATGATACAGATGTTAGACAGCCTTTCTGTGGAGAGATCCTGTTAATTACTGAAAGTTTGTTGTTTCCACATCTCCACAAGTTACTGTTGAAATAACCTTTCCCCCGCAATTGCGGAATAACTTGCATGAGGAGAAGAACTTGCATTTCACCCTGTTTTTGCTGTTTATAGGCAAAGGAAAGCGTCATTCTCTCCCACTTGTTTTGGCAGTTCAGACAGATGCTTAAGACACAGGAAGTAGCACAAAACATGCTGAGCAAATTTTAAATTAAGACATATGCTCTGTTTTCACTGGCAAAAGGCTGTGCTCTACAGTGCTTACACATAAAAGCATTTTTCTGTCTTTGAAAGATGCTAATTGCTGTGATGCTGTCTCACTGATGGTGTCAGTTTATGGGCTCACTTGTAATTACAGAGGGGGGCAGTGATGACCCTGTAGTTAGGGTTGCCTAACACTTTTCCCTATAAAAAAATTTTGCTTTTTTCTTTTTTTTTTTTATAAATGCAAGAAACTTGCCAAAAGGGACACCTTTCTAGTGAGAACCCCCAGCTGCTTTTGGGCAGCAGCGGGAAGCCCACCTCCAGCTCTTTGGGTCAGCCAGTGTGGCTGGAAATACAACTCTGCCATAGGGCTCCTGCTGAACAGTCAGAACTTAGTACCCACCAGGAGAGGGAAGCTGTGTCACCATTTTGTATATAGTAGTAGTGCACCATTTGGTGTGATGAGACTTGCCTTCCTTTTGGGGGCAAAAAAGAAGTGCTGAGGTCATTCAGCACAGGAAAAAAACATTAATTAGCAGATGGGTTTCAAAGTGGATATCAGGATGCTGGGATGCCCAAGCTTTACAGCATTTGTGTAAGCTTGATCCTGCCCGATTGTGTATGTGCATTGTGGTGCAGGTTTTAGTTATACACTCACTGATCTCATTACCAGTTTTCCTAGAGGACCTCTTTCAGTGCACAAAATAGACATTATGAAAGTAGAATTAAGGCTGCAGAGGCGATTGTAAATCTGGCTTGAAAATGTTTGGCTGCTTGGCTTGGCAACTGAAATAACTTAAAACATAAAGATTCAGGCATGTGAAATAATTGCCATTGTAAGCTCCTGGAGGCAGGGATTCTGATTTTGGTTTAGGTCACAAAAAGGGAAGGGGTGCTTACACAGGCCAACTACAGTATATGTTGTGGACTTGGTGCATTAAAGCTGGGAAACAGAATTTGTGACTTTTAACACCAAGGCTGTCAAACATTGAGAATCCAGAGTCCTCAAACTGGGCTTACTTTTTTTCTTTCTTTTTTTTTTTTTTCCTTTTCTTTAATGAGATGTGATGTACTATTTGTGGAGCTAATAGAGAACTGAGTTCATCACAGATGTGGGCCAGTTTGTGAACAGTGCCATTATAATTGTTACGGAAGTCACTTTTGCTGTCTGCAGATCAAGCATATCTGTTACTACTGACTTTGAAAAAACCTATTTAGCCAGAAGGCACTGCAGGAGCAGAACAAAGATGGGGACGTGAAACACAGGCTGTATAAACCCATACTTGTATTAACTAACAGATGACAGTATACTTTAAGCTGAACCTATCTATACTTGAGAAATGCAATTCTATGAAGGAAATACAATGTTTGAATTAAAAATTAATCTTTATTTTAAAATACAAAAATACGAACTGGTTTTGAGAGTATTTATTTGTGTCTCTTTTTATCTGTATGTTTTTAAAGGTTTTGTCTTTGTTCAAGATGATATTTTTACAATTCCACTGGTACCTTGAAGTACTACTTCTGTGAATTTTTTTCCTTGATACTGTTCCTCTTTGTGGTGGAACAAGCTCTGTAGTTCACCGTAGCAGAAGCATTCTGGCACGATGTCAGAAGCTGATGTACATAAGTTTTTGGGGTTTTTTTGTTTTTTTTAATAGTGCTTTTTAAATATAACTGAAATATGTCACAAATAGTAAATAGAACTCTAAACAGTGCTTTGTTGCCTGCGTGGGTAGCATTTAGACATAAACATAAGGAATCATCTTTCCTAGCCCAGGACAGGTACGTAATGCTCTGGTATTGAACACTGTGGTGTTATGGCTAAGACGTTTAAATGTGCAAATGTCAGGCAAGTGGAAGTTATAGTCCCAGCAGTAAACCTGAATTGGTCTCTTTATGGTTATGTATTTGTATGGTATGCTGTATTGCCAGTGCCGGATGTTAAATCATGCCCATCCCCAGAAAATCATGAGATTGGCTTAAAATTAATCATGAGATAAAAGTAATACATTTGGGGGTATTTTTATTTCCATTTTAATTTTAAGCTGTCAGACTGTGCTTGGCTTGTGCTTCTTAGTTTTTCCTCCAGTATTCTTCTATAATTGTTTTTTGCAAGTAAGGAGTGAAAAATCCCAAGATTCATGATGAAGTCAAGGGAGCTGGATATGAAATAGAGCTGGCAACTTTTGTCATAATTTCCTATTCTCGGAAAATGCATGAACTGTACTCTCCTAAATAATAATAATAATTTCTGGAATTGCTTCTTAAGTTTTTTGGATTATATATCATAGGGTTTTTTTCTGAATTATATATTGTAAAATGGCACAGATATGCTGGTGGTAATTCCCCTTTATGTGTTAGAAGAAGAGGAAACACAGGACACAGTTTTGAGTGGCCTCTGTCTTTTGGTCTACTTAAATGCTTTCTTTGCAGGATCTTACACTGCCAGAGATTTCTGACATTTGCTGGAAGGGATTCAACTTCTTCAAAGGAGGAAAACTTTTCGCTGTTATGTTTTGGATGTTGAACATTGGCAATAAGAATGTATGCTTTTCTTTTTTCTTGTGTTTGTTTAAAAACCTCAGCAGAGCATCTCACAGTTGAGCAGAAGTCAAAATCTGTCCTCTTCGTGCTATAAAGAATCTGCATAACAATAGGTCCTGCCACTAGATTTTGTTTGGCATGTGTCATGTCGTGTACTGTGTGCATGTTGTGTGTGATCACTGAGAGCATTAATTTTTTAAAAGCTGCTCTTTATCCCATCTTAAATACAATAAACTTCTCTTGTATTTACTCTTGTCTGCTTATGTGCGTGGCTTCTCTTAGTGTCTTGGCTGCAGAATTTGGGAATGTGAAAACCTGTCTGTGACCCCATCCTGGTTTACCCTGGAGAGAAATGATTGCCCTTAGGACTGAGTAGCACTGTGTAGAGGGCATGGTGAGGCTGTTGCTGAGACATCACCTGGGTTTCAACTACAGGTGTAGCTAGTGATGCAGATTTACTATGGCAGAAGAGTACTTTGGAAAGCAAAGGGGCCCCTTTCCTGTTGTCTTTCCTGACTTTGAACCCAAAATCAACAAACCAAAACGCAGGAAGGCCAAGACATGCTCTGCAAATACTTAATAAAACATTGTGGTAGCTGTGGGCAGTGATGGCAGATGCTATTGAAATTTAATGCTGACAAGTTTAAACCCAAGAACCACAGCGAGAAGGTCTAGTCAGGGTCTGTTGTGTCCTCAAGGCAGAGAGCTTCCTCAAAACCCATTATGGGATATCCATGGGGCTACAATGACAGGCTTAGCAGGAGATAAGGGAAGAGAAGGTAACTGAAGCCCACTGAGCTGGCGCAGTGGTGGGATCCTCAGGCCCTCCCTTGCAGTGGCTCAGAGCAGGCTTGTGTGATGGTGCGTAGATCTCAGTGTTTGGAAAGTCTGGGTTACAGGATGTTCTTCTTGACAGTTGCTTAATGGCTGAAGCTGTCATTTACCATGTTAACATGACAGCATTATTTAAAATTAATCATAAGGCAACTTTGAGTGTGGTTGTAGGTGGGGGCTGAGGGAGAAGGTGGCGTTTTGATTGCTCTTTTTCTTTCTCCTGTCTCTTTGTTTTTTGGTGGGAGAGGGGGCACTTCATTTTTACTTGTCCTTTATAACACAGGCAGCTAACTGAGGGCTTCCAGGTTAAAATATTTGGATATCTGGTTAACCTGTGTGTCTTATTAACTTCTGTTCAATGGTCAACCTGTTACTCCTATTTAGCATTTGATTCAAATTTTACTTTTTAAAGCCATGGGGAAAGTGGAGCAATCATTGAGGAAAATTTTTATCTGGGACAACCACTTTTTCTTATTTCTAACCTTTCACAGGATGAATAAGGAGTTTTCAGCCATTCCTCACAGCTGAAACACTTCTAGACTTTGTTTTGAGAACACAGTGGTGTTTTCCTGTTAAGTTGTCCTATTAACAAGTGCAAGGGAAACAAAAGCACTGTAGTGCAGCCTGCCTGAGGCTTGGGGAAGGAGCCATGATTGGACCTGGCAATGCTTGTGTGTGTGTTTTCATGAAAGCTGCGTGGCTGCGGTCTGCGCAGGGACTGGTTTCTGTCCGTAGCTCCGGCAGTGTCTCTGCACGGCTTCCTGCCTGCTTTGGGAGGTGCTGCGCTAGGGCTGAGGTGGACCAGCCGCCATCTGGCTGCTTGAGGTGGCAGCATGGGTTCCACATGGGCATTTGAATTGAGCAGCTGAGCCAAGCTATGTTGTGGTTTTGGCTTTGAGAGGGATGTGGGGCTCTGCTGGGTTTCTGTTGCAATGGCAGGATGAAGGGGCGTGAGCGTGATACCTATCCTTGGTGAAGCACCGTGGGTTTGCAGCGAAAAGTCAGCGTTGGTACCTGCTCTGTTTCCTGCTCTGGATACCTGCAGGAGCCTACCCAGGGGCTTGACTGCCTTGGGTCTGGGGAAGAGGCCATTTTTAATTTAAAGCATGTGACATTGTCAGTTGTGGTTTCTCTGACTGCAAGCTTACACCCTGCGGCACTTTGTGACAGTCTCTTAACATTTCTGTGCCTCTGTCTCCCTCGCTGAAGTGGTGATGATACTTACGCGACAGAGAGTGATTTAAGTTTTAATTTGTTAACATCCATTATTAGATGAGAGGCTCTAGAGAGTCACAGAATATTAAATGAATATGTATTTGCTGTGGAGGGAAGAGGGCCCCTTCCAAACCCTTGTCTGCTGTGTCACGAGGTCCAGCAGTGCCTTAACTGCTGTGGGATTTTCTTTGTTCTTATGCTCCAGAGGTTTCCAGGAGGTAATGCTAAAGATACTTGAGTTGTCCTCCTGCCTGCTACTCTTATTGTTTGGATGTGGAGGTGGAAGTTGGAAATGGAGGGGGCTGGTCTTGTGATAACATTTGGAGAAGGAAACCAAAGAGAAAACACACTGGATTTTTGGTTAGAGGGAGGAGGCAGAGAACAAGGAATGATTGGAGGAAGCTCATTAATTGGTTTTCTTCTCACATCTCCTATTTCCCGGCAGTACCATTCACTCTGTATGACAACCATCCACTTACACAGTGCCCCCTTTGAAAGATGGCACTGTGCTGGTGTGTAAAAGAGAGTCAGCTACAACACCACTACTGTCTGCTTTCTGTAATTTTATAAAGCATGTGACCAGATACAAAGTGGGTGCCTCTTCTTAAAATATCAGTCCATAGTGTTTGAATAACACAAGAAGATTGGAAAGACTTTGTGCATAAAATATAACCCGTATGTTTGTGTCAGTGTGTTAACAAAGGATAGATTGTGTATTCTTATATTCAGTTTAACCAGTAGGCTTTCTGTCCTTGTTGCAGAAAACTGTTGCAGCCTGACCATGTTGTTTATTTGCAGGTTTTATCAGTACTTCTTGATGTGTGGGGACAAACTGTATGTTTTCTTTTGCAGTCTTGACCTAAGCAACAACTGCAACAACAAAAAAATTCAAGCATTGATGAGAGGTTTTGCTTATTTGTTGCTCTAAAACACTTGGTGGAAGAGGCACCAACTTCTCCAAATATCAGAGGGCTTTTTATGTCAGTTACTTGTTATGTATTTGTCAGTATGTGAATATGGAGGTTACTCTTGAAAATCATGTATAAGCTCTTGGTTTAATTCATTCGATAGTGATGTTGTGCTTCCTTTGCATCTCTCCTCTTCCATGTGCTTCTAGAGACATCTGTTAAGGAAAAAAAAAAGCTAATAATATGTCTTTAGCATGGACAACATGAGGAGGAAGACATTTTCTGTGCATCTCTACAAAACACTTCTTTTCCCCTCATAATGTTCTGTTGTTTGTCTCTGCAGACTGGTGACACCAAAACATTCATCCTATTTCACTTGTTGGCAGCATAAGAGAAAGTCTTACAAATCTGTGTCTGTGGCATCCTGGAAATTTCTGGAAATGGCTTGTTTCTGCCATTTTTTCTAAACCCACATTTTACTGAGAATGACAATTGTTCTTAGATTTGATCATGTAGATAGAGATGTAAAGAGCAACATCAACGCAAGATTGTACAAAAATAGAGCCCGCATAAGCACACATGTGGGGTGTGTTTTTTCTGGGGTTGTAGGTTTCTTCAACTTTGAAAAGATGAGTTTTCAAACATGTATACAAGATGCTCAGCAAACTAACATTAGCAGCTTTGCTGTTGCTTTCAAAACCTACGTACATCTGAAAGATGTAAGACTTTGCAGATACAAATGTCCAGATTCATTGCATATGCAACATTTTGTTGAATATGTCTTCAGCCAAATGGACATATAAGCCTTGCAAATGTACAAAATGATGATATGTTGTCCTTTGTTTAGTTGCTTTTTACTTAGCTCTGTTTTCTGCCGTGAACTTGGGTGTGTTTTTTTTCTAAAGCATTGATTTTTAACAAGTCTTTTTTTGTGGGTGTGAGAAGAATCTTGGGATAATCTTAATTTACACATTTTTAAAGAAAAATGCTGGTGTAAGTATGCACTGTATTAAGGGTCATGAGATTTGTTTAAGCCTGTGATAGAACCTGGAAAGCCTGAAAGTCTGTAGACACAGGAAACACCTCATTGTATTAATGTGAAGCAAAGCAGAAAACTCCCAGGTGGATGAGGTGTAGCTGCCAAGGTCTGGGGCTGGGGGGATTCAGGTGCAAGTTTCTGGACTATGCTGTCAAAGGCTTCCTGTGAGACCTTGGACAAGCTGCTTTGGACACTGTGTGCAGTGAGACAGGAGCGATGCTGTGGGTGCTTTTGCACCACCAGGCTGCAGGGCCAGCTGAATGAGGGCAGAGTGATTCTTGTGGTGCATGGGGTGAATTAAGTGATTCAGCACATAGCCAAAGAACTCCAGCACATACCTGAGGGTAGCTCAGAGGGAAATGTTGAGGTTGTGAGTGTGTGTTAAATCTCTCACTTGCATGAAGGCTGAGGCGCCAAATCTGGTGCTGCCGGGACATGCTGCCTTGGCTCGGTAGACTAAGAATCACTTTTTGGAGAGTGACATCTCTCCAAAAGTTTATTTTAAAATGTAAGCACAGTGTGGATTTTTCTTAAATAAGAAACAAACAAAAAGGCTGGAGAAGGCAACACTCTTGGTTCATCTCAGTTCAGCTACTTTTCTGTCTACTAGCAAGACCCATGTTTCTCCTCTCCCAGGAGAATGACCAGGATACCCAGCAGAAAGCTGTCTGGTATGCATGAGACCCTTAATGGTTCAGTAGAGCTGAAAGAGGAGAGATGGTGTGCTGTGCTGTTGCTCTGGAAACTCTAACCAGCTGGAAGCAGTTGAGTTAGGTTGCAGTCCATGCCCCAAACCCATTTACATGCTTTAGCCCATGGTCATTTTTCATGTGGCGATTCTAAGCAGGGACTGGAAAAGGGACTTTCCTTCTCCAGTGGAAGAACTGGGAATATTTCCTTCCCAGAGTTCAGAGAAGCCTGTTAGACAGGGTGTTCTCCTAGGAGGTAGTAAGGAGAAGAAAAGAAAGAATTAAAGTTATGTATATAATGCACGAGTAAACTCTTCAGCCACTAAGGTGTTACATAGAAGTCATCTCTGTTCTCCATCTTGTTGTTTTGTTGTTTTTTTAAAAAAATGTGATGTATGTGGGAATAATTCTGGCAGTGGTTCTCAGCTCCCTGGGGGATATGGGTGGAGAAGCATTGAGCTGGGGGAGCTGCAGCGGGGGGGAGGGTGTTTGAAAGGCTTAATTGTGAGCTGGACTCCAAAGGGTTTGGTTTTTGTCGATCCAAAGACTCTTCTGAACATGTCTGGAAAGGGGGCTCAGCCGGGTTAATGGGGAGCTCAAGTGATGGAAATGGATACTGTGTGCATTTCTGGTGACTTAAGCACTGCATCATTCCTGAGTGAGGAGGTAAGGGGGTGAAGGCTGTAGTTTGGGATTTTAGTGCCTAAATTCTTGTGGTGTTCCAGCCTTTATATTTGATGTGACTTTTTTTTTGAAGATGCAAAGGTGCATTTACATACCTATAGGTATGGGTAGGTGCCCCCTGTGCCTAGGAATTCTTGAAAATCTTACCAAGCATTTATCTGTTGCTGACTTTCTGCTTGAAATACATGTCTAGTCTGCTTAGGTGTTTTTAGCTATTCCATTACATACCTTCTGCAGGCTTGAACTCTGGCTTTCAGTGCTTCAGTTCTCTGTCTGGGAACTGGAAGTAATGCTATTTCCTGAAGCATAACCGTTACCACAGAGAAGTGTTTGGAGAGTGGTATGTTAAGAAATGGGAGGTGAGATCTAATTACCTGGGAGTCACTTAGAAGTGGCTGTGTTTATCTTTCTAGATTATAAGATGCTTGGGGCAGGATGCTTTTTCCCAAGACACTTTTGTCCTCCGTTTGCCTCCCATGTGAATTCTGCTGTCTTTTCCACCCCAGCTGCAATTAATGTGCCCTGGTGATGTACCTTTCAGTGGAAACGCAGTCAATGCTTTGATTTTTATTAAGGAAGTTTGCCCATGGTAACTTGCCTTCTCAGCCTCTATTCTCCATCTGGAAAATGGGGTAACACTACTTTACGTGGGTGGGATTTTTTTTTTTTTTTTGAAAAAACAGAACAAAGTCTCTTACCTTGTGGTAGCATGCCCCTGCCTTCTTCCAGCATGCCCAGACCTTGGCAAACGCAAGAGGTGATGCTAGTTGCTGTATTTGCGGTGGCTGCAGCATGGTAGGATCTTGATTCTCTGGTACAATCAATTACATTGTAAAGTCAGGGAAAATACCAGAACTGTTAAACTATTCTGTGCAGAATTATTCTGAGGTAGGCTCTTTGGTGTAGATCTAAAGTAGCTAGTTTCCCAGTCTCTTTTTAACCTCATTTAAATTTCTACCTGCCCATTAAACAACAAATCTGTACAAGGCTCTTTCTTGATATTTTTGTTGCAGAGGCTGAAGGTACATAATGGCAATGTGAATTGTCAAAAGTTTAGGCAAACCAGCTTAATATTCAGGAATGAGGATCACAGCTTTTGTTGAGTCTTCACTCTTCAGTATTTGAATACCTCACAGATGTGAGAAGCTGTAAATGTAGTTTAAGCATAGATGGAAGTTGGACTTTGGAAAAGAAGTACTAGTCTGAGGGCTGCCTTCAGCATAACATAGGAGGGAGGTTTGATATCTGGTGCTCTCCAGTGAAACACTGCTGTGCTTTTCCACTTTGGTGAGGCAGTGGGATTTAGATGGTAATGTTACTTTCTCTAGCCATGCATTCTTTCTTGGTTAGCATTCCTCAGAAGAGTGCCAATTTTGATGGCAGAAGAGCTGTGAATTTAGCAAGACTGTGATATCTGTCAGTGTACAGTCTAGCTTAGCCAGGAGAGTCAGAGAAAGCCTAATATGCAACCATATCAAATGAGCTCTACACAGGTTCTGTGGTGGATATCAAGGGTAATTTTGTTGCTTGAGCTGCATTGGCAGAAAATGGCATCTTTTTTTAAAACTTTTTTTACAGGTACAGAGTTAAAGTGCTTTTTGGTGCGTGTGGATGGTGTTCAAGAGCATGACTGAAGTACTCACAGGTGTGCTTTAACCACCATTGAACAGACTTGCTCAGATCCTGAGAATTCGGCAAGGTTTTACTGTGCTGAGTATTTCTCCAACTTCTTGAGCAGTTCTGCAGATAGTTTAAGGCAACTTCAGTTTTGTGTTCATAAGCTGAAGTTATTCTTGTGATGGTAAATTCACTGTATCCCTTGTCAATGACTGTTAAAAAATAAACTTTTTCTCACTTCTTATTCCTTTGCTTTCACCTTCACAACATGGTATGTTACAGCAGTGAAAACTGACTTATTTCAATAATGAAATAAGTCATTTTGAACTGCCTCCCCTTTATGTTAAAGGTTAATATTTTCCAACTTAATCTTTTATCTTCACTGAAGCTCACAAAAATGAAACACAGTCTGAGCTATCCACCAGTCATCAAACCTATTTCCCTTCCTTGTCACCCCAGCTTTTTCTGTTGTCTTTGTGAAAAAAGAGATAGCAATGTTACACGAAACAGTTGCAAACAGTCAGTAGATAGGAAACCTTAAAATCACTGAACTTTCATGTATTCTGGCAGCTTCTAATGCAAACAGAATAGCACAACGAAACCTCTAATTGTCATGAGAAGCTGCTGTAATGAAAAGAAATAATCATAATAGTTTCTGAAAAACATATTCTCATAAACCAAAACAGATACAACCTCTGTGTATTTTTGTGGCTAAAAATGTTAGGATTTGAATGAGTGTTCTTCAAATAAATGCTTGCCTGAAACCTTTTTGATTAAAAGGGTGGTAAGATTACAGATTTAGCAAACTAAATATGAAATTAACAAGCCCAGAGACTGCATTTTGGTAAAGCATAGTATTACTCCATGGCCAAAAGCCAGAGATCCATTAAAAAACCAACCAACCAAACAAAAATCCAGGCATGGAAATATGGTTTTGCTGTCTGTCATGCTGTCTGGTGTAACTGAAAAAAACCCACATTGTTTTATGAGTGTACTTTTTTCATGGTTTTGACTACAGCATTTAATTTCTTCATCTGACCACTACTGAGCTAGTACATCCACCAGTAATGTACACTAGTTTTTATTTATTTATTGTTTTTAATTAACTGTGCAATTGGGTTTTGGTGATTTGGTTTACCAGATGATCTAACAGGTGACTCTCAAGACTGGTTGAAACTGGCAGCTAAACCAGATCTTTATGCTAACCCAAGAGGTGAAAAGTTTAGAATGTGGTTGATAGCAATTTGCCTTGGTTGCAGGGTAGTGGAGGAAGTGAAACGGAGTGCCTTCTCATGCCCAGAGAACTACTGGTATCTGTAACAAGATGAGCAGCTTGCCAGAAGTGCTGCTGGGTGGTTTGATCTCTTAGCAGTGCTCTTGTTTTCTGACTCGAAGGAGTGTTCACAAAAAATCTCAGCATAGAGATTTTGTGTGTCTGGGACTATAAAGTTTTCTGTGCACTTCAAGAGAGCAGAAGATATTGATAATGAAAGGAAGAATCCCACATTTGGGTTAACCCTGTGGTAAAATGGGTTCTGGGATGAGGCTTGTATTTAAAAAAAAAAAGATAATTTTGGAGGGTGGGGCTGGGTTTTAACTAGATTAGTTAGGTTTATTGCTTAGTTCACCACATAGCCACAAAAAATGCTAGCAGTATGAGGGGGGTGTGAGCAGGAGTAGCTGGGTTAGGGGGGAGCCTCTTCAGTGCCTGTTTTTATGCCAATTTAAAGTGCATCTGAAGCTACAGCAAAAGCCTTCTCTCTATCTCAAGAGCAGATTCAACATAATTGGTGGGTGCATAATCCATATTTCTGGCTCAGTCATCTTTATAGGGGGGTCATGGATGTGAAATTGGACCAACTCCATGAAGGAATCCTGTTTGATGCCTTTTATGGTAAGAACACATTTAAGGAGAAATGTGGTGTTGTTATTATTGAATGGTTAATCTACAGAGTTGTTTACCCCTTTCATTTGCTTACAGTTGACATACTTCCACATTCTAGATGTTTTTATTAAAGTCTGTAGGTGCAGTATGATGCAAAGTGCACTTAACATATGGTGCATCTTGAGCATTTGTCTGAAATTAATGCAGTTCATAGTACCTCTCCAAACAAAGTGTGATCTCACAGGGAGTTACAGTACTAGAAAAGGTTTCATGAAATGTGCGTTTCCCAACCGGAGAGTTCTCCTTTGCTCCATGCCTCCTGTTGTTTTTATGGCATGTTCTTAAACCACATTTTTTAAAAATGTATTTTATGTTGGAATCCCTCTTTAATGAAGGATATTTGAAAGCTTCAATAATGATGATGTAATTTAAAGATAAATGCCATTTAGTGTTGCTTGACTCCAAGTCTGTCCTGGCAGGAGTTTTAATGCGGGAATGCCATTCAAATGAATTGAACGTCAAGATGTAATTAGTGTTATCCAGCTGTCTTGGACATGTCCTGAACATGTTAAGCACTCATGTCTTACAAATGCCCTAGCATTTGCTTTGCAAATGTGTCTTCTTAGGAAGGCTAAAAGGAGAATATTTTTCTGCCCGATTATTTTAGATATACTTTACTAGTGAAACTACCACTTGTTAGATGTTCATGTTGGAGGTTGAAATTACCTGTTCTTTCCTTGTCCTCCTTCACTTTGCGGAAAAATAGCAAGAAACCCCAGCTGCAGAAATCCTGAAATCCTAATAGTTATTTTCAGCAGAAATAGTTACGATCCACGATGGTTGAAATTATGAGCAATGACAATTCATGTCAATATTTTCTCCTCAATAGGAGTCAGATTTACAGACTTTTTTTTTTGCTGTTGCTGTCAGGAAAGCAGCATTCTGCTGCATCAAGAATCCCTTTCCATTGAGCTAGTCATCACAGCAAGTGTTTTACTTAAAAAATATGAATATTAATCAGTATTATCTGAGTGGCAGGAGAGATGTGTGAAATGCTGGAACTTCCAGTCTTGTTGGATGAATGCGTTCAGTGCGCCAGCTCCGCTGTACTGCCTCTCTTACTCTCAGGGCCACCTGCTCCAGAGAAAAGGAATGGGGATCCTGACTGGCTGTGTCATTGTATGTGGTATGGTGTAAGCCCTGAGTGACAAGGCTGGTGATGGTTCCTCCTAGGGTGCTGCAGTGTGGAAGTTCAGGGCTAGTGCTTCAGTAGGAATGTGGATTTTTGCCATCTCAAAGCATGAGGAAATCATGAGTCAGCACCTGAAGTTGAAATTTGCATTTAAATTCAGACTAAAAGAAAATGTGCCCTAGTTAAACACCATTAGTATTTTAAAGAATTTTTACATGTTGAGTTTTGATTAGAAAAAAAAAAAAAAAGAGCTCTTTAGGTGGGAAAGGGAGAAAGGTGTCTTAAATGCAATCTGATTCTTAGATGATCACTTTATTCCAGAAACTGGGGCTAGATTAATACCACCAAGGACTATGAAACATTTATTTATCTTCAGAAAGAATTAACAGGTGTCATACCATCTCAATTTTTAAACCAAGTGGAAGTAACATGCCTTATTTGAATTTGTGGCATTGCAAGGGTCCAAAATTGAAGTATTACTGTAAAATCCACTGCACTATTCTTTCATCTCTTTTGGGGTGTTGTTAATATCACACTTCTGTGTACTGGCTTAAAAGGAACAGGGATTTTGTCTTATGTCAAATACAGTAACCTGTTACCTTAATCTGTGGAAATTGCATCTAAGTATTATTCATTTTTATAGTACAACAGGTTGTCACAGTGGAAAAGGAGTTAAAAGTGTTGTTTCCTTTGTGGAGACTACTTTTCCCTTAAATACCAGGTTTTTTTTGCTGGATTTCTTAATCTAATTGATAGGTATTCACCAAGTGGCATGAAATTGATGGGTAGGAAGAAGAGGTGAGAGATTGAAGGTGAAATATTAACAAGTTTTCAAACACTGTAAGAATTCTTGTAACCAGACCTTAGAAGTCCACTGAATAGATCAGTGTGCTGATTCCTAGTATTTATCTTTTCTGGAAGCAAACATAATCAAGTGTGATTATCAATGAATCAGACAGGCTATTAGGGGCTCCACCTTTGGTGACCTGGAAGACTGAGGCAGGAAAGCAAAGGAAACCAGAGGTAGAAGAGAAGAAGTAACCTTGTTCCTGATACAGAAGGGCTGATTCCTGGCCTCCACATGAATCTGGAAGAAAATAAATAGTTAGGCAGTCATGCTGCAATTCCTGTTTTTAAGGGGGAGTTCTGATTGCTGCTTTTGTAAGTTTATTGATCAGCTTTATGTAGTTCATTAAAACCTGGAACAATGCAACAGTGGCTGGAGAAACTGAATTTTCTTCCTACTTTTTTGTCAGACTCTTACATGTTACCATTGGTTGCAGGGTTTTCTGCAAGCTTCAAGACTGAAAGTACAACTTTGTAGATGTAACTGGAAATCTGACACAATCTTTGCAGTTTTCAGCCATGATAGCGTATCAGATGCTCAGTGATCAACATTTGGAGCATACTGCTCCAGAGTAAGCACTGTAGCCAAAATACAGAGAGTGGATCTAGGGTAATGGGTGCCTACAGCTACTTTTGAGTCTTTCTTTGTGTGTATTTGTAAATGAAAGGTAAGAGCTAGTGGGGATCAGAAGTGGACACTGACAGCTCTGTTTTGTAGAGGGAAAATTATTTTAGCATTTATTTTGTGGTAACATTTTAAAAAAGTGTCAGAACCCCCTTTCCTAAGCACTATATTTGTAAATTTTAAAAGCATGGTTTCTTTTAGATTCACCTGCTAGAGGTTTTCATTTCCTGAATGCTGCCTCATTAATATTTTTCCAAGGAAGTTAAATACAGTTAAATAAATGAAGTTAAACATAAACCTACTGAGAGCTGACTTCGACTATCTCTTACTGTTTTTTTGGGGTTTTTTTGTGGTTTTTCATGATGCACATATTGGAACTACTGATCTGCAGTACTTTGTTCAGACTATTTTTCCTCCTACCCCTGAGAAACAAGGTACGAACTTGTGATGTAAATAAATAGGGGACTTTCTGCATCCAATTAAATTAAAACTGTGCACTACAATCACTGTATGCATTTAGTTGCAAGGGTAGGCTCAGACCAGCTTGTGTCATTTCCAGCAGGCGCAGAAGAACTATGGTCAGACTCTTTGGAGAGGTGTGTGAGGGCAGGAATTGAGGAGTATGAGACTGGTGGTTGTGCATGTGCTGCTGTGTTTTGTATGACCTAATTGCAGCTAGGGGACAGATGCAAGAAACTGAACTTGGAGCTGCAGCTGCCTTACTGCGATGCTACAGGTTTATAAGCTTAAAAACAAGGGTTTTTTTGGGGGGTTTTTTTGAATTATGAAATCGGATTCCTTCAGTTGGTGGAGAGTGGTGGAAACTGTTCTGCCCTATGCTATGAGGCCGTATTTCACAAAACAAGTGTTGCTGTGAAATGCTGAGGATTGCTGGTAGGTGAAGAGATAGTACCTTACAGAGGACTTCAAAACTCTACTGATGGAAACAGCACCTCCTGTGGCAGTGTCCCCTTACTCATTTCTGTCTGCTTTTTCAGCAAGTTTTTCCTGCAGCCTTTCAGGAAGGGAAATTGAAGCCAGTCTCTGCCATTTCAAGTTCTGCTTGCAGCCTTTCTTCTGGATGCTCTGCAGGTGCTTGTGGCAGGGCAGGGCAGGGTGCAGCTTGCTATGTGGCGGCAGCCTGAACAACTGAAGGACTATGGTGATCTCTAGGCGGTGCATTTCTGTTCCCCTACTTGATGGTAGAAGTCAATATTAACAAAAAACATCAACTTCCTCAAGTGACGGGCTTAAAGTATGTTTGTATGTCACCTTACTTGAATTGCTTTTTATTGTCTTAATCATGAATGATTCAATATGTATCCTTACTTGCTGAGTTGAGCTCCACATGGTTCTTGAGACATTAAATAAAAGCCATGTCTTATCAGTGCACTTCAGCAGCCCATGGGTTGGGATGTACATTAGGAAATTGATTTTGAAAAATCTGCCACTGCGATTTATTGCTTACGTTGCTGACTGCAGTATTTTCTGCAAAACAAGCACCTAAATTAACTTACAAAGGGTAAGTATCAAATTTATAGAACTTCATGAGCTTAGCTGCGATGTTTGGGAAGAAGGTCGATAGAAAAATGAAGTGGAGAATGTACCTGTGATTATTCGGCAGAGTCTGGTAGTCCCACTTGTGTTCAAGTCATACAAGCACATGCATTGCTCAGCTTAAATCTCCTGAACTTGAGCCATTGGCTTAGTGAAGAAGTTTTCTGTTTAGCCTTCTTCTCACCAGAGGACATTTCCCTTCACTGTCTTTGACTACAAGACTAGTCTCTTTGTGGCTCAGTTTTCAAACACCATTCCTTTAGGGCTGAAGAGAAATTTTATATTCAGGGCTTGCAGTAATTCCTGCAGTTCTGTAGAACTGGAGTAAGCACTTCCAGACAAGAGTCTGTGATTAAAACAAAACACATTCTTCTTTATGAAAGAAGAGTTAATTTTCTGTGAAATACTAATCTTAGTTTTTTGCTTGCTTTATTCAGAATTGTGATATGTCTCATACAGTGTAATAATGTTTTCTGTTCTCACTAATTTGTGAAATGCTTGTTTAGATATTATGGGTGTGTGCGTGTGTTCTTGGTAAGCACTTAATAAACTAGATTGATCTTTTTGGCACAGGCTGCATTATGTAGAACAAATTAAACCTGAAATAACAGTTGTTTCAGATTATTTTTCTGAAATTGTAATTGCATATATTCTTTTTCCTACTGACTGCTGAAATGGGTTTCCCAATAGTGTTTTATTATTCTGTTTTATTTCAACAATACATATATAGTAGTTTTGTTTCCACTCCACTGACAGACCTACAGCCTCCAGTGGTAATTCTTTACCAGCAATTTTTTGTAATTGTAATAACTATGGAACTTTGTGAAATATAGTAGAAATATTTTCCTGAAGTTTATATGCTATAAATAAGATCCCATTTCTCTTTTTTCCACCAAAAAAGAATGCAAATTCAGATTTTTAAGCAACAAATTGATTCTGAACTCTCTACATATTAGAAAATTTCTGAATGTTGGTGTATCTAGAGTTTCTCTGACTCTTATTTCTCTTCTAGTTCCCATCTGTGTGAAGAATTCGGACATATGCTAAAATACTTATCAAGGCACTTAAACACCTTTCCGTATTTTACCGTGTGTTTATGTCCTATTTCAGCTGCGTGAGGCAAGGGTAAATTGAATTAAACCCCTATGTTGCCACCCTCAAAGGGATTTAGGAGTCTAATGGTCTGTCACATGCTCCCCTCTGCATAATGCTGGTTGCTGCAGGACTGTAGTTGTACCCCAAGGACCAGCTTTGTTGAGCCCTCTTCAGAGGCTGAGCTACCTTGTGGTACCTGAGGTGTAGCCCTGCCCACAATTTGTCGGAATGCCTTGTAGGCACTTAGGAACTTAAGGGTAAGGTTTGTAGGCGTATTTAGACAATTAAGTATCATTTAACCATTGGCTTTGGTCAAAAAGATTTTGTTTGCTGAATTGGGGACCTAAGCTGTTGTATCCCTGCAGTAGTGCTGAGGAACTGTTAACTGACACAAGTTCTTCGTTGGATGAGATTCTGGCACAGTGATTTTATTATTTTTGCTTTATACACGTAATAAAATGAAAAAGTTATTAATGTTGTAGTTAATAACTCTTTAATCATTCTCTCTTTTAAAAAAAGATGCCACGTAAAGGCTTTGAAAGAGCTCAAACCTGTTAAAATAGCGTCCTTTGTAGGAGTCTTCCAAAGGATGTGAACAATACAAGCTTGCATTAGATAAGTAAAAAGATTATGGCCTGAGCCTTCACTGCCTGCCTCTGCCTCATCTTTTCTGATTCCATGCTGGTGTGTTTTTACGCAAAACCAAGTATCTTTTGTGTTTAGGAAAAGGAGTAATAGAAGTGTCGGTGTTTGTTAACATATTTGACAGACTATGGCAGCAAAAGCTATACTTTTTGTATTTTGGCATGAACAATCACCCTTTTATTGGACCATTAATGCTATTTCAGAGCATCACGCTCTACCCACAGGCAATAATTTAGCAGCTGTTTATCAGGAGCTTTCATAAAGCTTTGAATAGTATTACAACATTCAGTAACCCTAACAACAGCATTTCAGAATCTGTGCCGGTTTAAATGGGATATCCCTGAATGTAGTTGTTCAGGGATGCGTGACCCACATAACCTATAAATTTGATTGGAAGTTACAGTGCTGGCATAGGCTGATGGATAGCAGATTAGAACCCTGATTAACCATGTGATTCACAGGCTGGGAATATATTGTCCTAAGAAAGATTCATCAGATGCAATCAGAATTTCAAGTAGTCAGATGAAATTCAGATGCGCTGTGTGCTCTCCCCGCCACACCCCCTACCTCCTTTCCTTGTGCTTTTCTTCTTAGGTTGCCCTCTGATATTTAATTATTTATTTATTTAGTTTGTTTCCAGAGCTGAAAAATACTTCTTTGATGAATCTGTTCCTCACCCTAAAGCTGTCTGTCTGTTAGTCATCAGAAAGCAGGTCGCAGTTCAGTGAGCAGAAGAAAAGATTTTAATAGAAGCTGTGCCAAGGGCTGTAATGCATCATTTTAAGGCCCTAATTACATTACAATGACAAATATCAATGGTGACAACAGCAATAACCTACATCCTTTAATGGCTATGCTGGAAAAGGAGTTTGGGCGCTGAGCCATCAGATTAGACTTGGTTTCAAAACATAGGCTGTTAGAAGTGTGTGTGTCCACAGTATTGTTGACCGATAACTGAAGCCTAGTGGAAAGGCCTGTAAATAAATGATGCCTCTCTAAAGCCTGGTCCCCTGGGACAAAAGAGTCAAAATTAGATGACCGCAGAAGCAACCGTGTTTCCGAGGCAACTTTGGCTTTCTGTGTGAGAGGAATTGGCTGCCTGATTTTATGAAATCATACTTTTCCTTTCTCCTGCCAATTAGGTTGATCATGAAAAACCCATTGACCTGATGTCTAAGAGAAAAGAGAAGATCCTGAACTGTTTCTTAAACATAGGGTTTGAAAAATGTGTAGGAGCATAGAAATGTAAAGCAGACTTGTGTTTTATTTTGTGTTTGACTTCATACCTTATGTGAAGGAGTTTCGAGGCCCCCTCCAATGGCAATAGGAGTAGGTCTACTGAGATGCTAACCTAAGACATTGGTACCTACCCCTTCACGTTTTAGGGCGGCAGTGCCAAGAACCCCCCTCTAGATAGCTTCCCTACTCTTGTGTGCTTTGTGGTAAACAATCAAGCCGCACTGTTGCTGTGGTTTTATCCTGTACAGTTAATTGCGGAAACAGTTGCAGTGTTGATGGAGAGGGTACTCTGTATTTACTAGGTGAAAATGTGTGGTTTAAAATTTTTTTGGTGCAGAACTTGAAATGTCCTTTCTATCATTTGTGCCTGTACCCACTGTTTTCCTTCATGCCTTCCTGCTACCTGTGGTCCTCAAAGGTAGACAGTCCATGTCTCAGTCATGCTGAGCCTCTGCAGTCCGCTGCTGCGCAGCTGGGCTTTTTACTTGCTGCCCAAGCACTGAAAGTGATAAAACGTAACTGTACACACAGCCACAGAACTGGGGATGCTCGTTGTTAGAGGAAGTGAAGACCGTTTTAATAAGGGAATAGTGTAAACACCTGCTTCAGTTTAGCAAGGGCTTCTCAGCTTTGTTGTAGCTGGCGTAGCTTTGCCTAGCTGAGAAATGCTGCTGGGGAACATCCTGGCATCTCTTGACGCTATGGGTGAGCTCTGTTTCTTCTCTGTAGGCTGAGCTGGATGCTGTGTCCATCAGCTCACTTTCTTGTGTACAGCATGAAAAGGCTTGCTGTTCTGCACTCCAGTGGGATCGATATCCAGAGGTTTATTACAGTTGTGTAACTGTTCATATTCAATCACCTGTTTTCAGTTATTTACAGCTTTTTGGAAGATGGTTTTTAACTTAACATTTTCCAGGCTTAGAATCTGCTGGAGGTCAATTTTTGTTTAAATACTGAGCAAATATGTTGCAACCACTTTTTGGCCTGAAGAGCAGTAGAAGAGAGACATACTTCTTCTGTTGGGAAGTGGGAAGGGAAGTGATCAAAAGAAAAACATCATAGCTGAAATAGCTTGAAATAGCTGGGTTTGAGTACCTTAATTGAGAGAAATGCCTCAAAGTGAATTGAATAAAAATATTTTCGTTGACTAAGCTATATTCTAGCTGAACTAGAATTTAGGTTTTCATGGAGAGGCTGGTGAGGTTTTATAGCCTGTGAGGAGGTCAGATAAAAAAATCTATGAATCTACATATCTTCTAAAATTACACACTGAGCTCCTGCACTGCACTTTGAGCCAGTTTTATTCTCAATTCCTAAGTGGTGCAGTGGAGGCATCCAGTTGACATAACTGTGGTGGAAGAATGGTCTTCTTCTGAGCTCGGCAAAGGCTCCCCCCAGAAGCTGCGCAGAAGGTGGGAGAGGTTGTGACAGGCATTTTAAAGACGTGTAGCAGGAGTTGTTTTGTGGCAGAGGAAAGCATCATGTGCCTTATTTTACTGAGGCACCTATGTGTGTTGTATAGCGGGTCAGGGGGGCTTCAGCTGAAATCAGGACAGCAGCACTTTGAAGTTTTCATATGGAAGAGTGTTGAAGAGCAGGACATGTAGTTTTCTCTTTGGTTTTAAGGCACTGAAGAGATTCCTTTAGAAAAGAAATAACAATGTGGCTGGGACCCAAAATTGGGAAATAGCTAAATTAATGGTGCTTGAACTACTGCAGCACAGGTACTTTGCAGCTGTGCATTATATTGCGATTCCTTAATCAAATATTGTTTCTCAAGTAGTGCCATTTTGGATTGTGCAGCCTCTCTGGCTGAAGCTTATATGCATACATCTTGTTGCTCCCTGTACTGCTTTGTGTAACAAGCAGTTCATAAATCTCCGTGTCAACTCATATAGGGAACACTGTCTATTTAAAGGGGTACTTAAATTTTATGTTGTGGGATATGATATTATAGTACATATAGACCTTTGAAATTAGCAGGCAATTTAGCTCTGCGAGGAACAGAACATATTCTCAAGTGTCCTGTAAGGGACCTATGCTGCTGAATAAACAGAAAAGGTGTAGTAGATGAATGTAAAACATGTATTAAAATGCATAACTTTAACAAGATGAAGACTTCCATAAATAGTGAAGACCTGTGAGAAGACACTGGAACAGAGTAACATAGAAATTGTTGTATAAATATCCTTCAGGAGTTGAGAAGGATTTCAGAGGGATGAAGAAACAGTATTGCAAAGTAGTGTGTGTTAACTCGAGTGTGTCACAGCACGCACAAGGGGGCATAGTGACTTCCACATGTACCTTTACCTCTAGCATACCATGTCTTCTGGTTATGTAGCTGTGTAACTGTGATATTCCTTGAACCTGTATTTACTTTACATGTGGTTCTGACTTTTACTGCTAGTTCTGAGCCTTTCTGTTTTATAGGTTCTTTTTTACATGTTTGCAGTGTAAAAGACAGCATAGCAAAAAGGCTGGAAAGGGATACTGTTAAAAGAAGGAAGCCTAAATTGCACAAGTTTATATGCCTTTGTCATACATAGTCACTTTGCAAGAGAAAGAGCATTCTCTACTACCATATAATAAGGAACTGTTCCTGATTACAATTTATTATAAGAAAGTTATGATTTATTGTAAGAAAGTGTATGTGGCTTTACATATTCTGTTTCTGCAGCTGTAATTCTTGTGTTCTCTTTCCAAATCTCCTCCATCTCTATTGAGATTTGCAGATTAAATACATAGAATAAGAATTGATCTCCAGTATGGAAATAAAGCATTGTACATTAGTTATTTCTGATCACAGTTACAACATGAAAGTAACCATTAACCTCAGGTTTGATAACGGTATAAATAGGATACAAGCCTTTCTAAAATACATGGTAGAATAATTATCAGTGAAGTTGTGTATTTTGTTGCTAATGTTCTCATGATATGCAGTGTTAGTAAACAAGTAGCTGGTTTATTTGTTCCCTTTGTTTACAGTGGCATTGCTGTAATTTGAAATAAGCCTTCTTCTTGCATCTTAGGAGAGAATAGTTCGATACACAGTGTTTTGTTTATCTTTTTTGTTAACATCTTCTGCATATTTTTTTTCTTTAAATATCTTCGATTGCATAATCAGATGTAACTTTTCTTTGTGTCAGTTCTGAACTCTGTTTTATATGGAAAATATTTTAGCCAGAAATTACTAGCTTCCTAAGTATTGTTGATTGGTGTCCAAATACTTCTGTTATTTTGCTAATCTGTCCTGGCCAGAGGATGACTAGAGATGAAAAAAAACATACAAATATATCTTCTGTGTTCATTGGTGACAATCGCATCTGAGAGTATATATAATTGAACTTCTTTCTTCTTGTGACTTGCAGGCAGAAATCGTCAAGAGGCTGAATGCTATATGTGCACAAGTCATTCCTTTCCTGTCCCAAGAGGTAGGTAGTAGTTCTTACTGGTGCTGATGTAAACGATTGCCTCGTTGTATCTGTTACAGAAGTGGGGCTTTGTGTTGAGACTGTTTCCATATGAATCTCTTGGTGCTTGTAGATGACTTTGCACTGGTCTGTTCTCACTGTAACTTCACCATCTGCTCCAAGTCCATCATAATATCATTTAAACACATTTATGAAATGGAAAATGTTGTAATGTGCTAAGCTAAGTTTTAGTTGTTTAAATATTTTGCTCTCTTGTATAATGCAGTTTGTCTCACAATTATGACTTTGTTGGTCTGAAATCAGAGGATAGCTTGCAAAAATGCTAGAAAGGCATGATTTGTGCTACATTCTTGGCAGTGGTCATTAAAGTTCAGCAGAAACTTCTCTTTTCGTATAGCAAGTAGTGGTGTTCAACACAGTAGGCATACAAATGCATCTTTTTTTCTGCCTTTTTTAGCTCTGCATTCCAGATTACTTATTACCTTAAATCCTTTTATGTTTTCTGTGTATTTTGGGGAATATAGACAGAAGATTGAAACCCTCTGTGAGCTAATTTCTCTAAGTACTAAATTTCTTCATATTATGATTTGCTGGTATTATCTTGAGAGCATTGTAGATACTTTGAGGGGCACTGGGATTTGGGGGGTTAGTAGGAGCTAGCAAGGGAACCTTGGAGCCACAGGCACATGTGTAGTAAAATGAAAGCATGGTTCATGAAAGGAGACCTCAGGTGCATAACAGCTTTCCCTGCCCACCCCACTGGAGGAAAGGGCTGGAGACTGGGGTCTGCTGGTACAGGCTGGCATGCATCTATTTAATGCATGGTTTCATTTCAGTAGAACCAGTAGCTGAGCAGTCAAAGCTGGAATGTGTATTCCTCTGTGTTGCATCTGTAAAACATCATGCCTGAGAATACACTGCAATGCTTTCTCCCACCTTTTCAGTTGTTTCATAAAATGCCATTGTTTTTCAAGAGAGCTGCTCATCCTGCTGCAAATGAGAGGCTGTGTACTCAATATTGGCATTCAGCTAACACACTGCGTGTGTGCACGCGCGTGTGCATCTGTGTGTGTTTGAAATGAGAAAAACACTATCAAAACTAGAGCCTGACAATGTTCATGAGTGCCGCTGTACTCTCTGCTTATAAAGATGGATTTGTTGAAACTAAATGATGTGTAACGATCAAGTTACATTGCTGGGGGACCAGAATTCAAGTCCTGCGTGGATCTAAAATGTGTTTACGGGGTTTTATTTGCTGTGCAGGAATAGCACAGCATACAAAAACGAGGTGTAAAGCTGATTCATACTCATGCTAAAGTGAGCACTAAAATGACGTAATTTTGAAACAAAGGCAGGGGTGAGTACTTGGCAGGCAAGGCTGTGATCGTGGCGAAGACATGGCATCAGCATTTCCACAACAGAGACATCTTCTCTAGAGTATGTGATACTATGTTTAGAAACTCTGTACCAGTGTACTGCTGCTGGTACTGGTACTGCTATTTTCAGCTGAAATGCTAAACAAGACCTTATTACTGTACACAAATAAGTCACACTGCTCTGCTGGCTCTGATTCCACAAACACAGCCCTTGTGCTTTCTTGGAGTAGGTGTTTCTTGCCAATTAGACAAGCAAAAGGATTACATGGGCTTAGAATACATTTGAAGAAAGATGCGTTTGATTCACAGTGACTGATAGGTTTTGGCCTTTGATTTTGGAAATCCTAGCCTCCGCCCTGTCTACATGCTCATACGGAATTGAGAAAAAGACAAAAAAGGCTGTAGAATTTTGAGCTTTGATGTTAATGGCGTCCCACTCAGGTGAGCATGGGCTCTCTCCTTTTTCTGTGCTCCCTGTGTATGGTGCTTTTCTGTCCCTGGAGCTAAATCTTTCTGGAGTCATTGTTCTGAAAGCTGGTATTTTAAGTCCCTGCCTTAGAAGGAGAAGGCACTGTGCATGTTGCACACTGTAGTTCATTCTTTTCTTCCCCTGAGGACAATTGCCCATGTGGTGTTCACATGCTGAAACTTGTGAACTATGAGCCAAAGGCCGTGATTGCTGTTTAACAACCTCCTGGCCATCAAGCCAGGCATGGAGAGCACTTTTAAAGTAATTCTGGACTTAGCCATTGCAGTAGCTTGTCACGAATACATTAGTTATAAGAAATATCTAAGTAGACAACTAAGGTGATCCAGATTTTAGATATACAAAATGATGTTGTCCACTTCTGTCATGGGTACAGTACCACCCAGTGAGGGCTGAAGTGCACCAGTGCCAGTGTACTTAATGATAGTTATTTACTTTGTTAGGCTTTAGATCAGAGCTTTGAATTAAGTGGGTTTAGATCTGCAAACAGGCTCTTGTACAGCTTCTGAGCTAGTGAGCTTCTGCTTTCTAAGTCTGTGGCCCATAAAGCTTTTTTCACCTATTTGCACATCTCATTTACCAAGTCTTCCAACTCCTCCTCTGTGCATGTTGCATGGTGTCAAAACTCTTTGGGCTATAGAGGAGATGGAGGTGTCAAAAAATTCACAACTTTAGCATATTTATGCATTGTCAAAAACAAAAGGGAACACTTGCAAAAAGAAGCATATTGAGTGGAGCATTCATCTTGAATGGAGGCAAGTATGCTTTGTAGTTCACCTAGCAAGAGGGGGGAGAGAGGGACTAGGCAGCAAAGGGGTTGAAAGGAGAAGCACAATAAACTTTTCACGTCTCTTGACAGTGCCACGGATGGTGATAGTTTTCTTGACAGTGCCACTGATAGTGATAGTTTTCATATTAGTGTTAGGAATATATTGGTAACTGTTTGAGCTCTGTTAGTAGAAAGACTTTTTAAAATCAATTTATATTGGCATGTGCTGATGAAGCAAAAGAGAACTGATCTCCAGATTTGAGTATTCTGCTAGTCTTGGTTTCTATCTAATTTGCGTCTTTTAAAAGTGAATGTCTTAATGCATATCTCTTTATTTCATTATCTAGATTAATAGAGAATTGAATTGCAGCATGCTTTTGCTGTTTATGCATTTTGCATACAGTCTAACTGTGGAGTAGTGGCTGAAAAATGTGATCAGTCTCCTTTGTATTGTGCCTGAGGGAAAAATGAACAAAATACAGTGGTTACATGCACTGATGGCAACATTATTGCCTCATAATAGCACCAGGTTAACTTGTCTTATTGCTTGTTAACTTTGTAAGGAATCAATGGCTTGCAATAACTCACTTAGAAGTACAAAATCATGGCCAAAATCACTAGAGATCTTGTGAAAAGGATGCAATTATAATGTATCACCCTACTGTGTACTAGTGTCTGCTTTGTTTCAGGGGGCAATCCAGTAAAGTATTTCGGAAATTCTCCGGTCTTCAGTCAGTTTTACTGTGCTGTCCATCATCTAAGCATATACAGAAAATAAAGCTCCTAACCTGCCTAAATACAGCCAAGTCATACCTTGTTTTTATATTGACTCTGAGTTAGGCAGACTGTAAAAAACACCACCAAGAAATACGAGCTTCCCATTTTGATAGAAGAGAGTGACTTTGTGGTTGAGGCATGAGATGGACTTCAGGGGCAACATGTGTTCAATTTCTGCTGCGGTTGCAGGCTTCCTGCATTGCAACAGTCATTTTCTGCCTCCCTGTGATGTTGTGAGACACTAGTGTGCTCAAAGTAGTCTGTGTTGCGTAAGGTGAAGGGGCGCCTGCAACATTGTAGGTAAATACTCCGAGGTTGTTAGCACTCATTTAACTTAGTTTTGATCTGCTGCAGCTGGTATACATTGATGTTTGTATCATGAAATGTTACAATTAATTTTGGGTCTAAAGGCATAGATCATGCCTCTGCTAATTTATGCTTCTCAATTGAATTTACCAGTTGCAGTACAGTGTGAGACTTGCACAACCCTGTGTCTTGAGTTGGGGCTGGTTCCTGTGTCATCAAGGTGGGGTGTGTGGCTGGCTGCAACCTGTGACTGTCACGGGACCCTCTAGGCTATAGAGGGCTGAATGACCTCCTGTGCTGGATAGTGGTTTTTTTTTCAGTGTGGCTGGAGATACTCATGTATTGCAGTTACTGTCTTTTGAGTAAATATTGATTGTGTTTATATTCATGAGACGCATACAAGCTGGCTGATTTACAGCTAATGATCTAGTTGTGGCAATCTAGAGCTCACCACAACCTGCAAAAGTTGCTCGAGAAGCCAGACAAATGTTCACGGCATTGGCCTCTGTCAAATTTCATGCCACACTGCAAGCATTACGTAGGCTGGAGGAGGCTGTAATAAACTTTTTCGGAAGGTGCACTATCCTTTCCAACTGCCAGTGAAGTAGCTAATAACAAGCTAAAAGGATTGCTCTTTAATAGGGATCTTCAGTTCCATGTGCACAGTAAGGTGGTCAAATAGAAGTACAATCAAATGCCAAGTACTGGCATACATACATAAACCCAAACATACAAAAAGGAAGAGCTATATGCAGTCTTTTCCTTTCAAACACTTTAATATTAGTTGATGGTTTTCCTTCTACAAGATAGATATGGGGCATAATGTGCTTGCCCTTCTGTGTACATATATTCCCTAGAGGTGCTTCTAAAGTTCAGTAAATTTGGATGAAGAGTGTGAGGTCTGTTATACAGAAGCAGAGCAGGAGTCCTTATATGCTGTTCTAAAGGAAGTAGTTGTTGGTTTGAGATGTGGGAGACTGAGAAGTCAAAAATTATTTTCTTCCATTTTAGACTTGCCGCAGACTAGAGATGAAGCAGTAAATACAAGGAAGCTGTCAGGTATCTGTAATCCTTCTACCAAGGAAGGCATCTCATTAGCAGTTTATGCATATCTTGCTAATAATGTTATGGTTTTATAAAGTGGTTATTTTGTCTTGTCTGAGTTACAGTGCCTGGATGCAGTGACCCTGCTGGGCCCTTTTAGTTTTCTAAGCCTGTGCTGTAATCCACAGTAAATACGTGATTGCTGTTTAGTTTTCACCAGTGTTTTTGGTGTGGCCTTGTTTCATTTATGCTGTCTCGAGATCAGGCTTTTCAGAATGGCACTGCTGCAGTTCATAAGCAAGACCTGGTCTGTACTCCTTCTAAACCAATAATATGCCAACAAAATAGTATGAATAAAACATAGGAGAGCCCGCTTGCTTCTGCAAGTTCAGTGAGTTTTGCTTTGGGTGTCATTGTTGGTGCTGGAGACAGGCTTGAATTGGGCATTTTAAACACCAGCATCTCTTACGCTAGGGGAATTTCAGCCCCTTGGTTGCTGTTAGCACAGCTGCCCTGTCAATGGGAGCTGTGGGGAGCTCTGACATGGTATAAAAGGCCCAGGTGTTTTCCACCGTGCTGCAATGCCTGTGCAGGAGCCAAGGCTAGGTGACAAGACAGTGTGGTGAAACAATGTAATGCTGGAAAAGCCTACATTCTTGTGGTCTCTGTTGCTGCTACCTATCATGAGACGAGGTGATTTTCCAACACAAGGCAAGTGCAGACACACTGCTTATTACAGAAATCAAAAAGGGTTGAAGAGAAGAGACAGGGCAGAAGTTAAAAAGAGGAAACGATACTAGTCTGTATGACAGGCAGGGCAGGGTATTGAGTTCATTGCTCTGGACTGTTAAATGCAATGCAAAATACTGTTTTCCCCTAACTGAAGGAAAGGGTCTGTCATTTGCTTGCCTGCACAGAGGAAGGCTAGCATTAAATATGTGTGAAAGCTGCAACTCTGTGTCTATATTTGGTTGGGAAAAAAGGTAACCCTTTTTTTATTGTTGCTGGTTTTACTTGGCTGTAAATCGCTGTGTAAGGCTAGTGTGTGGTGCTCGGTTTTAACATAATGCGGCTTGTAACCGGTGTGCTGGCCAGTGAGGGCATGCAAGCATGTGCTAGGTGCTGGAGCCATCTGTCCTTGGGTGCCTGCATGGGCTGGGCAACCCGCCAGCCACTGTCCCGCTCGGTGGGCCCCTCGGATCCCTTTGTTTCACGTTGCAGTGGGTCCCAGGAGCCCTGTTGGGCTCCTTCTCTGCCTGCAGAGATCTCCACCCGTCACTGGAGCTGCTGTTGGTAATGTGGAGCCCCGTGCCCGCCTGGGGTTTAGAAAGGCTTGGGGCAGGCGCTGGGCTCCTCACAGCCTGCACAGCCCTCCGCCTCGCTGCAGGGTGACTGCTTTCCTCTGTCTTTATGCGTTGGAATGTGTGGCTCGTGCCTGTGACTCGCCTTGGGGTCACGTGGGGCAGGCCCGCTGTGGGGTGTCCTGGAGCTGAGTGGGGAGTCTGCTGCGTTGCTGCAAGGAGGTGGAAGTGATGGAGGGGCTAATTGCAGGCCATCTATTTTGGATCTTCACATGCTATGCCTCTGAAGATTAACTCAATGTTAAAGCAGCGAGCAACAGGAGAGTTTTAATTGTCTCTACTGTACATAATTTAGGTTCAGTATTAGAAGGCCCATGGGTTTTCTCGACTCTGTGAAGGCTTGATCCGAAACCTATTAGAATCAATGAAAGATGCCTTGTGTGGCTGCTTAGGGAATTTCTGTCTTACAGTGCTTTCCAGCAGAAATCTTAAAGTGAGATTTTGGTACTCTACCCCTTCACCTTCTCTTCCCCTCACCTGGGAATGAAATCGTGTTTTTCCCAAGTACTCCTGAGAGCCATTCTTTGTATGTTTGCTGTAAAGGAAAGGAAAACATTCTACTCTTGTTGAGTTGACTTATTTTTCCAAAACCCAGATGAAAATTGGAGTAATTTCTACAATAACTTTGATGTTTTCAGGCCAGCTTTCTGTATGTCCCTCAGAAGTTTTTTCTTCTGCCTGTGGCCCTGGGAACAGGATTTAAATAAATGGGTGTTGGAATTGAGTGCTCATATACACAAATCAAGAGCTAGGTCCCTCTCCTTGCCTCAGTGCAAAAAGCATTGGCTAGGAAACAGTAGGAAAGCAAAGATGACTGTTAAATTCTCAGTAGATGATTATTTTTATTTTTGTTAAAATAATTTTAATGATTTGGGTTTGGTGAGTTTTTTTGGATGACTTGGTCAAAAATGCTGTGACCCGTTTTTTCGTGTGGCTTTTACACCAGTAAACAGTGGTGCAATTTTTGTGATCACCCTGTTGCAACATAGAGCCATGTGTCACCAGGCTTTCAGCTACATATTTAATGAAACTGTACCTGCCCTTGACATGTGATGACCTGGAGATGATAACACATAGTCTAGAACTTGAAGGTTGAGTATCATAATTTCCTTTTTACTGGTTATCTGTGATGGTGATACACCACTGCATTTTTTTATTTTTTATTTTCTTAATGGCAAAACCACATTTGCTTATATTCAGCCTGCCTGTTGTTCTTTACATTGTCTGCTTATAAGTGATAGATTTGGTTTACATTAGCACTGTAACTTTACAACACTGAACGGGACTGCTGTGATTCTGGGTGCAGCAGTATGTTATTTACTCTCCTGGCATTTCCTTCATTTAATTCTTTGTTTAAAAACAAACAAACCTTAAAACCATTTTCTTCCTTCCAGGAGTGTATCTAAATTACCACCTCTATTATTTGCATTTATCCATTTTTTGTAGTCAAGGTCAGCATTTCTTATAGGTAGATTTTTTAGATTTGCTTTTTTTTACCTTGAGGGCTTTTATGAGAGAGAGTTTATAAGTGAAAATGCCATTTTAGTTTGTGTGTTGCACTAAGAACCATCAAAACTGAGACTGCCAAGCTCCCAAGATAGCAGAGCCCTTACTTATGGCCCCCTTTCCCAGCAGGGCTCAGGGTGCTGCCTGGGGAGTCTTTCTGATGCTCTTCACCGACTCTTGTGTTGGAGGAAGTCTTGAGGATTTGGGTCCCCACCTTATTTTATGCAGCTCTCTGCCTCTGGTAAGGAAGTATGGGAGGTGTTCTGTACCTCTGCTCTGCTCTGTCCATATACACAGCCATGGAGGACAAACTGGAGGCTTTAAAGAGACCCTCTCAGCCCTTTCCTTAAACTTCGTGCCAAAGAACATCTGGACGCTGGTTTCAATACAGAGCTGATGTTTCATTGGTACAGTTTCAGCACCTCCTGAGTTAGGCAAGAGCTTGCTCCTCCATGTTCAACCTGTGGCTATAAATCAAAAGATGACTCGCTCCCAGTGCAGATCACATAACCTACTTGCAGTTCTCCCTGACCCCTCCTTGCACCACTTTGTTGCCTGTGTGATCCTGATCCTGCGAGTCTGCCTGTGCAGACGAATTTGCCACCAGTGGAGCTCTGGACAGGCACAGATCTCGTTGAAAGATGAGGACATTCTTTTATTTGTAGCTGATGTTTTCAAATAAATATCAGTCAGTTTTCAGCATACAGCAATTTTGAATTTACTGCAGGAATGCAGTATCACTCAAACTGAGATAATGTAACCACTGAAGCTTGTAAACTGTGTTGTTAATTAGACCATGTGTTTTTGATGGACTTTTTAAAGCTATTGAAATTTACATGTTGGGGCTTGAAATAATCAGTTCTCTTTCACGTGTTTGACAGAATTGTGAATGGCATTTTAAATTTCTTTCTTACGGTTGAGCTGCTTTGAAATGTACCTAGAAGGAGAATCTGTATATCCTTCAGTGATGTGGGTGCCATGTGCTTGTTGAAAATAGATACCAATAGATACTTTTTCAGTATGCTGCACTTTTTTCTTTTTTTTTTTAATCAGAAAGTTTCCGTGGCTGTATGGAAAGTGGCTTGCATTTTGGCATGTAAATTCCAGAGCACAGTGTGCTGAAGAACAAAAGGAACACAGTTCCTCGTTTAGCCAGGTTGTAAAATAGCTGTTTGGGGAGCAAAGATGTAATTCCTGGCAAGTAATGGCATAAAAAAATCCTTGCCTTAACTGATACTCTTGGAGATCGACGCAGAATGTGTCTGTCTGTTAAGAGAACAGTTATTTGAAGCCCTGCATGTATTTGAAAAACAAAGGAAAAAGATAAAAGGAAGAATCTGTGTGTAATAATTTAGAAAACAAATAAATTTATTCTGTTTCTGATCTTCATTTATAGCACCAGCAACAAGTGGTGCAGGCTGTGGAGCGTGCCAAGCAAGTGACCATGGCAGAACTGAACGCAATCATTGGGGTATGTGGTCTTTCCATTTTAGCTCTAATAGTGTTTGTAAATAGCTTTTCTTTTCCTTCTTTCTTGTATGAACTCATTTCTGTCAGTGGGCAAAAGTTGTGGGTAGTGGTGAGGTTCTTTTCACCTGCAGACTTTTGCTTGCACTGTGCTGAGAGGACTGGTGGGGTGATTAATGTTTGTGTTGTACCACTTCCTGAAGCTGGGTCAGTATCTGGTTTTTTTTGTTGCCCTTTTAAAGTAACTTGGCTTCCTTTGCATACCATGTGCTAGTCTGCTTCTGCAGCCAGGGTAGCAGGTAGCCTTTGTACCACACACTGTGCTTTAGGAGGTTTTTTCCTGTCCCTTGATGCCCATGGCTTTTTCTGGTAGCTCAAGACTCTGAACATGCACCGCACTTTTTATTGTTACATTTAAAAATACTTGTTACTTTTTAACAAAAAACCTCAACAAAACAACCAAAATTGATGGCAAAAGGACTCATCATCAGTGTACTGATAGGTGCCCTGCTCCTAGTCATCTGGAAATACAGGTGTGTGGAGCCTTTCTTGTAAAAGCTTTGATGCTAGCAGTATTAGCCCCGGTATAGCAGTCCTGTGAGATTTTATGGGTGTAGACAGCCACAGTGTTTACATTTTACAACTGGAGAGGAAAGGCGTAACAACAAAAACCGTGGCTGTTCACACTACATAAAATAAAGGTGAGAAGTCATTGCTTAATAGCACATTATTCACATGTATAATTATGCAGCTGGTGCAAGCAGTTGTTTAAGTTATTCTAATGAAGACACTACAACTGTACTTCCCATCTTCTGCACCCTCCCAAATGCTTTTTCTTTTGTGTATAGATTATACATGAAAGTCTTTTCCTTTTTTTTATTCAGTGTATCAAACACACTTTGAAATGCTAATTATTCCATTTACTTTCATTAAAATTCAAATTGCTGAGTGAAGATGTGGATAAGGGTCGCCAAATAATCAATCTGAAGTGAAGATATTGCTTCAATTATGCCTCTGTCTTTTAACAAGGAAATCGGGACTCTCTGATCATTGCTGATGGTAGTGTAGAGCAGCGGTCTGATTGTAGCTTGTTTTTAATAGGCTGTTTCTAACTCTATTTTGTATCCCTCTGACCACAACAAAACACTGGTAGTCAATTAGAAGATATAAATGGAAAAGAGTAACCTTTTTTTCCTCTGAAGTGCCTGTTAGAAGGAAGGGGGTGAATCAGAGCGAGTCTTGTAGAATCATGAATAACATTTGTTGTACGTCTTTTACGCTCCAGTGAGGAGAGTGGGAGATAAATAATTTCCCAATTATTTTTCATTACCTAACGAAAAATATTGCCTTCTATTAACATTTTTTGCATAAAGTGAGTAGCTAAAGGTTGGCTTCTTTGTTACGAAAGTTTTTATATGTGTTTGCTGCATGTGCTTATGTAGTATATGTGTATATGTGTGTGCACGTACCGTTTTGTGTATGAATACTTCAGAATCTACTTGTGTACATTTTTGCCATTCACCTTTGTATGTATTAGGGAGACTGCAAAAAGTGATTTGCTTTATAGTAAAGAGTAAGTTGATGTAAAACATGTGATGTTATGGACACTGGCTATTGCACTCATTATTTAAGCTTATCCTGTGCTTTCATGAATCACTAAACCACACAGAATAAATATAAACAGACTAGACACTTGTCTGGGAACCTGGCAGTAACTTCTGTTGGTCTTCCCCCACCAGACGAGTAAATTTTCTGTTTCATTTGTTGCTATCTGATTTTATCTCTCCAAGTCAGCTGAAATTCTGTTGCCTGAGATTTTCATATCTGAATTTTAGTTTTGTGCATTAAAATTAGACAGCTCCCACCTCCCTCACAAGTCTTTTACCTCACTCTATTGACTTTTTCACTCTCCTGTTTTGTGTTAGGAAATGCTGTTTAGCCCCCTCTGCAGCTTTAGAGAAATTAGAGCAATACGGACCGAAAATTTTGTGTTCATCAGGTTTAGAGAGAAGTAATCTAATCCAATCTTTTAGGAGATGAATTCTAAAAAATGGAATAAATAGGATAGCAAGTTATCAAAAGAGCTTAAGTTCTAGTTGCATGAACACCCACAATATTATGTCTGCACTTAGATTTGAAGTCTGAAAATGTAGCATGGGACAAAAAAAAATGCTTTCCATGCTTTCTAAAGTGAATACCAATAAAAATAAAACAAAGAGCATAGTTAGGAGCCATGGTTTTTCTATATCTCTAGTTCTGTTGTCTTCTTAAAAACTTGTCTTTTAATTACCCATTGAGCTGTGTACCAGATGAAAACAGAAGCAGTATCTGAGTTGTTGAAGTACAACTGTAGGTTAAGTTTCACTGTGCTTGGGGGGGACCCTATTCAGTTCACCTCATTCATGCTAAACCCCTTTGGTTTGAACGGAAGAATTCTGGGTTTGAGTTTAATATGGATTTTGCCAGAATGGAGGATGGCACAAGAGAAGAATTGAATGTGCACAAATCATGTCTCTCTTTGTGTTTCATGTGTATATATTTTTGTTTGAATGTGCTCTGATTTAATGGAATCTGATGAAGCATCTTTTAACTTTGCAATATTATTCTAGCTTCATTGGTAAATGAACCTAATCACTGATCCATGCCGTTTAAATGCAAAATACTGAAGTGAGCCTGGAACCTGGAGAGACTGCTTGTTCTCCTGACAATAAACTAGTTGTGTTTAATGGAATGAAACACAGTTATAATGACTTCTTTCACAGGTCATGTTCAGTTTAAAACTGTTGACGGACTGAAACAAGTTAAATATCATCTATCTTCTTCAGGAGAGATGCAGGGAGAAAGACTAAACCAAAACTAGGTATCATAAGCATGCTTCAGGAGGGCTGTAAATCTGCAGGCATCCAGTCTCTGCATCTGGTGTTCACCATGGACGGTACAGTACAGCATTCTTGCTCCGAGCAGTTTGTAGTGCACATCCAGAGCTCCTTTCCAGTCTGGGTGTATTGGGAGCAGTGTGATGTATCCAGTTGAATCTTGTCCTGTGTCATAGCTGCCGTGTTTTTAAATTAGAATCTTCAAGATCACACTGTTGGAACAACACACAAATTGTAGCCTTAAATCAGTAATACAATCTGATTAGGAGTGATGTTTTCATTTCCTGTATTATTAAATTGAGTCGTCTAGCTCTCTTAAAATGTTTTTGGGTTGTTGTTGTTTTATTTTTAATCCATTATACTACATAATCGGAACATGCTGTGTGAATGTGGTTACGTTTTAATAAGGGAACCAGGGAATTAACTTGTAATTTTATAAGAATTTTATCAGTCTCCCCCCCTCCCCCATTTAAAGTAGTCAGTTTTCAACTGCAGTTGGGTAGTAAGGCAGAATGGAGGCTACTGCTTGTGTGTCTGTTTATCATGCAGAGAGATAAATGTACCAAAAACTTAAGAACAGGTATGTGATGGTGTTCAAAGAAAATGCAGTTTAGCACAAGAAATGCTGAACCTCAATTTTTAGCAGTGACATTTTAATGATAGGAAGTCTGCAAAATTATTTGCCATCAATTGTGAAGGCAATAACAAGCCTTGGTGGTTTTTCACACCCTCTGTGTTAAGTGCTTTCAGAATGACAGCGTAAACTGTGTTGGAGAACTCCAAGGAAGTAAAACTGATTAAAATGTTCATGCTTGAATGGTGCTGATGGAATAGTTCATTTGGACTTTCTCTACCTCCTGCAGCTCAAGCTGAAATATTAAAATTCAGTGGATTTAAATCTCTCTTCCCTCAGCTCAGGAAAAAAACATTACATTTTAATAGGTTTTAAACTCATAATTCATTGGTTTGGAGCAGCACTATTAAATCTATTTAAATATTACTTGTATTACTAAGGAAATGATTTAAATCATTATTTTTTCTTTACCATTCTATACATCTAAGTGAAAAAAAAAAAAAAAGGCTTTGGTTTAATTTTTAAGCATTTTGTTTTATTATGTCACTTTTACTGTCTTTTTAAAGAATAAGCAAATGACAGTTACTGGAAGAAAGGACTCCTGTATTGTCACATGTAATCATCAAGCTGTAAAGTTCCTTCTTAAGTACACTGCTTGTCACAATTTCTACCCAGTTTGAGGCTGAGGTGCTTGTTTGACCCATCTCTAAAGATTGCTTTCAAGCAAGTAGTCCATTTTACAGCTGTGGAGAACAATGCTTGTTTAAAAAATAACAGTATGCCATTGCAGGTGCATAAACCTTTGAAAGTGGTGCGGTGTGGCTAAGTGCACACAATTCATAGTAAGAACTTGGCATCAGTGCATGCTGTTATTGCTGTGGTGCCAGTGGTCCAGGGCTCCATCCGCCAAATCCCCAGGTGCTTTTTTTGCATTGGTGCTTAATGTGCAGAGGCATCTTCCATTCCTCACAGACGGTGGGTTGTTTCTGCCTCTTGTGTGTTCTTGTGCTGTGAGGAAGAGCGAGCAGTTTTCAGTTGAGCCAGTGCTGCTGGGGGGAAATGTTTTGATTCCAGTTTGGCAAAGTCATTCCTGGTAAGTGTATGTGTTCAGAAACAGGAGCTTCAGGGAGGATGGGGAAGGGCGGTAGAATGAGCAAGTGTGTTGTAGCACTGGGGCAATAGTCACTTGTCTCTCTGGCCCTTCTGTATTGCTTGTTCAAAGGAGTATTAAGTGGTGGTTGAAGCTTACAATGCTGTTGTTGGCCACCTGCTGTATGTTGTACACAGGTTGTTACAGTGGGAAGCAGCAGAGGAGCTTGACTTAATGGGTGCATGCTTTGAGTTGTGTTTATTTGTGTACCCTGAAGAAATGTTGAAATTCACTCCTCCCCATTTAATTACTCTTGTTTTTTGTTTGTATATGGAAGATATGTGGTGATATGGCCCTGCAAATTTTTTGATGCTACCTAGTCCCTGAAAGTCAATTGTGGGAGGAATTGTAGATACAGAAAGCTTTTGGGTGAGCACTGTTGGTTTTGAATTACTCATCTGAAGTCTGGCTAGTTTAAAGACACCTGGTTTTTTGAGGGGCAAAGAGGTATTTTTTCCAGGATTTTTCTTCTTCTCCCCTTATTCCCAGGTGCCAAGTTCAGGGAGAGCCTTGCAGGTGAGACTTAATTTAAATAAATCTCTTCCATATGCAGCATTATCCTGATTTAAAGAAGCTGAAAATGAGGCACAGAATCTTTTTAGGGATTTTTGAGGTAATTAATTAGAATGTAAATAATTCTAGGTTCCATATTTCCTGAAAAAAAATGCTCTGAGGACAGTTTTTAAATACTGTTGCTACACTTGGAATGGGCTGCCACTGTTGTCATCTTTTACTTATATTTTCAGTAGCTGTGGTAGCTCCTGAATTTATATTGGTCTATCACTATATGAGCAGTCAGTAATGTTGCAGTGTGAAGTGCAGACCACTTACTACATCTCACTGCCAATATGCTGATGCCAGAGGCCGTGCTTGTTATGCTTAAATAAGTGCATATGACATGAGTGTTACGGCTCACATATTGTATCTGATCAGGCAGAGAGCTGACTTCTGCCTCTGTGTTTCTCAAGGTTTTCTGGATCCTGGCACCAAAGCTATGTGACCACTGTTTCTTTTTTTGAATTACAATTAATCAGTATGGGTATGAGGAGTCATACAGAGAATTTTCTTCATGCTCTTGAACATATACAATATTTTATTTATGACATTTTTATATGCTCTCACTTCACACACAGTAGAAAGGAGAAGACACTTGGCAAGGTGATCCGTACTCCAGTGTATGGAAGCTCTCTCCAGCCAAATATAGATTTGCCATACTCCATTAGACTTTTGGTCTGTTGTGTGTTATATATTACCTTGGGTAATGTCCTTATACTGGTGCTTTGGAAAAGAGGAAAGAGTGTATAAAGGATCTGTTTGCTATTGAAGTATTGTGAAGGCAGGGGTTTCCCAGGAATACTTCACTGCAAAATCATTGGTGTTTGTGTGTTCAGTAGAGATGCGGCCCATTTAAAATATGTGCCCTTACTGTACAATATAGCCTCAAGACAGTTATTATTGTGTCATGGTTTCATACCACAGAGTTCTGTTATCACCCCTGAAGAGGTTTGTATATTTGTCATCCAGGCTTCTTCCCAACCATACGTTGTAGGCTGTTGCCTAAAGCTGTGAATGAGGACCAGGACTCCATACAGTGCATCAGTTAAGCCTTTGCTTTTCTTCGGGTATTTGGGTAGTTCTTTTGGTGTCTTCAACGCATAGACACTGAAGTACTGCATAGGGAAAGTATTTCCACATGTTAAGTTTATCCATGAAGGAGGAATTTAAAAGGTCTTATATCTATAAGTTGTCTGATATTGCAGAATGTTTGACTCCTGTTAGTGAGACAGTTCTTGCTTATTGTTTGGTGAACATTTCACAGACACTTCCTTAGTTTATGAAACATTGATGAACTTACTGCAGTAATGTTTCTGAAGCAAGGGAGTACTGCTTTCCCTGTTCTACCTTTGGAAGAGACTAAGGCAAAGAGAATAAGTGGTCCTTCCACAATCTCAGGGCTGCTTCTTAAATCGAGGTGATTTGATCCTTGTCAAGACCTCCCTTTATCAAAGCTGCTGTAACTGGGGAACTGTGCTAAGGCAAAAGAAATTGCTTTTAAGTTTCAATTATTTCACTAATGGGCACTATATTAGAGAGATAGAACACTACATGTCTCAATGGAATCTGCTTGGAGAGAGATAATCCATGTCCTAACACCTAACATTGACTTATGCGAAGAAACTGCTTGCCACCTAGAAGAGCAGGCATTGCAGTGCTCTGCACAGGACAAGAGCTGCACCAGAAATGGCAGTCTTCAAAGATGCAGAGTGGGTTGGAAAGAATGGATCAATCCAAGCAACCCAGGTTTTCATCCCAAGCAAAGACAATTTGCTGAAATCCAACACAACGCATGTGTCTGTGTGTTATAAGCACGACGAAACACTGTTAGCACTTACAGAGTTATGAAGCCTGTGCTTCTCAGTAATTGCTGTCCAGATATTTCACTTGCTGAGGACTGACTTCAAAAGTTAACACACATCTCTTTCGTGCTAGCACTACATGGCTGTTAAACTATTCCTGTGAGGAAGCTTGGAGGTGAATTATAGTTGCCACATTAAAAGCTCTGGTGATAGAATTGCTTATGGATATAGCAACTCAGATCTCTCTGTAATTAGTGTTACTTAGTTTTTGTTCTAGCTTTTATCGTTTGTTTCATTATATATGTTAGATGGTCATTTTTTCACTTTTCAGTCATGTTTACATAGCCCAGGATTTCAGAAACTTTTATATGAGGACCCTAGAAGAAGGTTGTTTAGGACTCTGCTGGGAAAAGCATAGGTATCAGTCTAATTTTCTAGTTCTAAAGAAAAGGACCAAGATTCACAAGGGCACAAGTGGAACAGTGTTTTCCTACTGTCAGTCCAGAGGATAGAAGATCTCTTCCCAGTGTCCATGTGTAGGACATGAGTGGAACACTTGGTAAATAAGGTATTTCAACCAGTGTGCATCTATCTATCCAGAGTTGATTTTTGCCATCTCTTCATCTGTAACAGAAGACACTCAGCTGCTGCTGTTGTTACTCTTTTCTTTACCTTGTTTTTTGTGAAAAGGTTTTGAAGTGGAGGTGTGGTATGTGTGGCACATTTCATACCACTGGCCTCTGTATGGTAAGACCTTGAGCTTACTTGCATTTGGTGCTTTCTGCCTTCTCTTGCAGGAGATGCAGTTTTTTGTTTCCCTAGCTAGTGTTTGATGAGGCGGGGGCGGGGAGGAAGGAAGAAGAGAGCCTAAGTGGCATGACGTATGCAAACATTTCTGCCCTTTATTAAATGATAATAGAAAGTGGTTTGAAAAAGCCTAGTTCTTCCTCCCTCCACCCCCAGTGGAGAGGAATCCTGCAGGCAGAATGCAGCACTACTGAACTCCAAGATTCTGGGGTAAGGTGCACTTGAACTTTTGCAGGGGAGTAGGCTTTTCCTTTATTAAACTGCTGGCCTTTTTTACCACAGATCTTTTATTTGCTGGTGTGTTGTATTAATTTTTTGTTACTTTTGTCCTCTATCTATGCTGTTTCACTGAGTGAAAAATAGTCATAAGGGGGGAAGGGAGGACAAATGTTAAAAAATGTATCCTGACAGATGTTCCTATATATATGATTAAGAACGGAAATGTGCTCTTGCATATATTGCCTTTCATCCCAGAATATGATTCAAGACATGACTTTTTGTTCCTAGATTGCTTGAAAAGATCTTTGAAGCAATTTGTAGAGTATGATTCTGATAGTTTCTTTGTTACTTATGTAGGAGTTCTAAATGCTCCCCTTCTGATTAATGACAGCTATTGATTTTTCTCCTTGCCCCCATAGTTTTCTCAGTGGAGCTTGCTTTCCTTGTGTAGAATCAGCATCCTCAAAGGCAGATTCTCAGAGAGCAAGAAGCTTGGCATTTGCTTTTCTTTGAAGTTTTTTATGTTATTACTGGTCTCCTTATTCTCTCCTTTTTTGTTATTTTTGATTCTTTTTCCTAGATTTTGTCTATCCTGTGCATTCATTCTCCATTGTGAACAGAAACACTGGTTGCGTGTTGTAGCAGATCAGCTGTGACTTGAGTGTTTAAAGTTCCCGCCAATATCTGATACCTTTCTGTCACACTGGGCACATTCATTTGCACAATGATCACTCTCCTTTAGAAGAATAAGGATAGCAGGTTGCTACACCCTATACATCCTTACCAAAGTCTCTTCATGGAAAACCAGCCATGGTATACATGCATATAGTTCCAGGACCATTCTACTGGAGGAATGACCTGCATGACTCTCTTTGTAAGCTGTTTTGCTGTGTTGCATCTTAACATCAGAAAAGCCTCTTTTGTAATGGTGTGCCAGCAGAGCAAGAACTCTACAAAGGAATTACAAACAGTGCATGTTATGCCAGAGGTGAAAGCAGGCATGACAGATAAAAATTCATGTCGTCCTAAGCACACTCATAAGTGTGTGTGCCAAAAGACTTCTTTTTCTAGCTGGTCGTTAAACCATTGACACTGATAATTGTGTATTCTTGAGCCACAGCTTTAATATCTTTATTTTCTCTTCATCTCGTTTTATCTGTATGCTGTCTCACTAATGATATACTCTGAGCCATCAATGACTTCACCTAAGAAATTTCAAACAAACAGTGAAGGTATTTTATCCAGATTTTTGAGGTCCCGTCCCAGCAATACTGCAGGTGTGGGTAATGCAGGTATGTGTGTAGCTACAAAATATCTTTTTGAGACATTAGTTTGTTAACATTAGAAATGTCTTCAGGTTAGAGGGCTATGTTCAGGTTGTTTCAATAATGGCTGTGAACTTTCCAGGTCTGTAAGAGGAAAAATGGTAGATTATTGTGCGCAGAGCTGCTTGGAAAGTATCCACTAAAAACTTGAACCTTTTCCAGGAAAATGGGCTTTGAATGTGCTGACTATAACAAGAGAGCATTAGAAGGTAATTTGTTAGTGGGTTTATTAGCACATTTTGCTTTAAATTTGATCTCTTAAGGTGTGTTGGGGAAAAAAATCATGTTAAGCATCAATATTTAGTTGAAAATATTAGTGATACTAAGATAAGAATCTTTTGCAAAGCTTTTTTACCCTTTGTTTAGATGTGGCTTTGGAGTTACTTTACTCCTTACTGTTGAATGCCTAAGAGGAATATACAGAAAATTATAAAAAACAAAACAAACCCAAAAAATCCCAGATCAGTAGCAACCAGATGTTATCTTTATTCGACATGTGTTAATATGTCTTGAAGGTTTTACTTCAGTTTTTATTATTGGGCTGATTTAAATTATCATCTTCCTAACAAAACCTATTACCAAAAAGAATGCAGTCTTCTTTTTGGCTTCTTTCTGATTGCTGGGTTTACCCTTGCTCTTATATTTTTTTGTGTTGGATGTTTCTTAAAAACATTGTGATCTGTTTTGCAGTTCTGTAGGGCATATTTCTTGGTAGCTAACTGTTGCTGTTGTTTTTTTTTTTTAATAGTTCTGGAAAATTTACAGCGTAATAAAGCCTGGTGTACTGCCTTTGCAAATTTTCACCTATTACGCATTGATGCTGAAAATGTATGCTTGGCTTTACGCATACTGTAGTCAATTGCGATGCGAATGTCTAAAGTTAACCACATGCTAAGAGTTCATAAATTACATGACTAAGGATAACAAATTAAAGAGAAGATGGAGAAGTGGGAAGTGAAAGCATTACAGCAACATCAAAAACATTATGTGATTGCTCAGTTGGCTCATTTTCAGGCTTTCCTTGCAAGTCTTTAAATTGTGTCAGATTTTATGATCTAAATTCCTGGTATAGGCAGAAACAAATGTAAACTTTCTTCCATAGTAGAATATTTCGGTGGTGGGAGAATAGCTGTCAGTTTTATGACTCCTCTGTATCTTTGGCATTTTGGTAACTAGGGGAGACCACCATTTTTTAGCACTTTGTATCACTAACTAGATGCCCAGTGGGTTAAGGAATTGAACGTGTTTTTCTATCTTTCCCTGTAACCAAGCTGCTCTGTACAGGCCACCTGGGAAGCTGATGCTCACCCATGACACCCACAGGCAATGGAAAAGCAAAATCAAGCTGTGGATGTTGTGGGCATTTGAATATAGCAATAGTGTCAAAGGTCTGGAAATGGCAGTTAGAGATGTGCTGTCACTTTGTCTTCACTTACTTGAGTATGCCTATCAGGAAACAGTGCTTAATTATGCGATCTTATGCTTTTTTCCCTTTTTCTCTTTGATATTGTAAGAGCAAAAGTCTGCCTAGTGTTTCACATGGGTTCTTGTCATTAGTGGGTTTGGAGCAGTGCCTGATTTTTGCTTTACGTTGGTTATCGTGTTGGAGGGGCTCATAGTCCTTCCCTATACCAATACAATCCTAGTCCATGATCCTTCTGTTGTTGAACTCTGAGCCCCAGCCCAGACTAGCAACACGCATGTTATCGTGTCTGTCTGGCACAGGCATATGGGGCTATACTGGCGTTTTGGGTGTTAGCTGAGATTTATTTAATAGTCTGGTTTTCGTACGAAAGTGTTTTATTTGCATCATTACAGTGTGCCTAAATTGCACCAAATTTCAGCTGTATCTGTGAATGACGCTTTTGTGACTACAGGGATCATGTTCTTCCCAAATTTCACATTCCCATCACTTTCCATGGAAGAGCTTGGTCTCCTCAGAAAAGTTCTCCATGGCAGGAAGGCTGTGTTTGTTTGGGTTTTTTTTCCCTACTCTCTCCAGTTATTTTCAGAGTGCTCTGCAATTCAACTTGCAGTGAAAACACATCAGCTCTTGGCCAAGAGGGACCAGGCCAGCCATACTGTTCAGGGTGATCTGAAGCTGATAGATGCTGAAGTATTGTTGCCCTTACTACTCTTAATGCCCATATTATGTCTGGGAGGCATTGACAATGTTCAGTACATGCAAGGTGCAGTCTGGGCTTCTGTCTTGCTGAGCTGTGTAGAGAGGTTCCCAACAAAAAGCAATAAAAAAAAGAGGATTGCATTCACAATACAGTGTTCTTCAAGCTCTTTGGAAACCATGCTGTATCCATAGAGGAGGTAACATAATGCACATTGGGTAGTTCAGTAGGCACATCTGTACAGAATGTACAGGACTGTGCAATGAGCGTCCCTTACCTGGTACACTTTTGTTGATAGTGAAATAGTTAACGAGGGGAAAGCTCTGTCACTGCTGCTATTCTCAGGCTTTTCTCAAAGGCTTTGCTTCAAGCCACTGGCAGATTCAGGCAGACATCTTGCAGTGGTTTATAGCACATTCTCAAACAGGAACAGGAAATTCCTTGCTTAAAATGAGACTCCAGAACACAGATTATTTTGTCCATTCCTTTTCTTTCTCTCACTCTTCTCCTCCCGCCCCAAACCAGGCATGCCAGATTGTTTCCTTGCTGTAAGGCAGCCCCATTCAAACCCTGAAGCTAAAGAATACACTGTTGGCTCTTGCTTCATTTCATTGTAGTTAATTTAAATTTCTGAGAACTGAAGCATCCCTCCATAAGAGCATCAAGCAAGCAAAATGTGTTTGATACTTCCTCAAAGAAGGAGTACCTGTTGGAATGACAGGGGTTTGCAAGCAGGGAAAGGACTGAACTTTCTCTCTTCCACCTGGAAGATTCTTCTTTCTGATTTTTTTTTTTTTTTAACCCCACCCCCCCACCCCCACCCCCACCCCCCTGCTTTTTTGTATTATTTTCCCTCATCTTTCTTTTGGGTCATTCCCCTCCTTTCCCTGGCACTGATATGGGTTGGATGACATGTGCATGCCACTGCCAGTCCGATTCCACTGCCTGGGTTGTGTTTCTAAGAGGAAGAGGAGGATCTGTACTTTCACAGGGGGGTGTTGAGGGATGTGTGTGTGCAGTGTGCTGCACGAGTTACCTAGCATGCTGTATGTGACTTGCAGTCTTTTACTTTCAGCTCACCCACATGTAAAGGTTCATGTTAGGGAATTCATTGTCTCTTGATTGAATAAAGAGCTGTGTAGCGAGGGTGGAAGTGGATTTAGGTTCAAATGAAAACCAAGCAAAAGTAGGACTTGAATCACCATGATTAGGAATTTAAATTGCAACTTTTTTATGCAAAGTAAGTTAAGTTCTTCTTCCAAAGGCCTGTATACAGATGTGCAGGGCGGAGAGCGCAATCCTAGAGGATTCCTGATTTGATTTACCCTAAGTCCTGAGCAGTGACTGCTTGAAAATGAAAATAAAATTTCAGAGCTTATCTAGTATGAACAGAAATTAATTGGACGGTTGGTGGGCAAGCCTTAGACCTGAACAGATCTCTCCTGGGATATAGTTAACATAACTTTTTCACCTGTTTGGGGGTTTCCCCCCCACCCATACTAACCTCACAATGGTTAGTATAGCACAGAACTTGATGCAGCCCTGGTTGAGGTCAAGCACTCCAATTCGAACCTCTCAAGGGCTTTCTCTATGTGTTGCCAGTGTACTGGTAAAAATGACTTTAAACTCTTGTCAGTGCAGTTACTGGTGCATGCATCACAGTCCCACTCAAATAAACCTGTCACAACACAGAGTCAGCAGCTAGAGAAGAGTACAAGGGCAGGCCTCTAGCTTTTCATTCGAGCATCACTAAACGTGCACAGAGTGCCCAATTATTTCAGCATTATTGAGCAAGCCTACAGGAGGACCCAAGCCTTGCTACATTAGATTTTCTTTAGTAATTTGCTCAAGTACCGCTGAGGACACTTAAAGGGCTTAAAACGGTGGCTGCAACCAGTTTCCTTTTCTGGATTGTTAATTCAGGTTTTCTCTTTCAAATTAACTCTCACTGCATGCTGTGCAGTAGCGCTGGGAGAACTGTTTAACACTAATTTTCTCAATTTTCAGCTTTTTTTTTTTTTTGCATTATATAACTGCTTTTATATAGTTACATATGTTTTCATTAGATGTGTACATGGTGCATTTTTGCTGCAGAGTAAGATGTAATACCTCTGTCAGAGAAATAAAGTCACCAAAACTACAATATTACTTTCCTTTTATTCTTTTTTGTAGATTTTTTTGTTGTTCTTTTAATTCAGCCTGAAGTTTACTGATTGTGTTGTGTCCAAACGTGTGAACATGTTTAAAACACCAGGACGTTTGTGACAGTTGGTATCTGAATTGATCAGATGCATCGGTTGATCTGATTAATTATGTCTGATGTACAGGATCAATCAGACAACCCCTAGCTTCCTGAACAAATTCAATATCTGTGTTTCATTTTTCACAGCAGCAGCAACTCCAGGCCCAGCATTTGTCACATGGACATGGTCTTCCTGTGCCACTCACTCCGCACCCCTCAGGCTTGCAGCCTCCAGCCATCCCACCCATCGGCAGCAGTGCTGGTCTCCTGGCACTGTCCAGTGCACTGGGGGGACAGTCACACCTCCCAATTAAAGATGAGAAGAAGCACCATGATAATGATCACCAAAGAGGTCAGTGCTGCCAGATGAGTGTGTGGCTTCATTACCTTCTCTTTTCTTTTTTAATTTTCTTTTTTTTTTTTTTTTTTAACTCTTCCCTTTAAGAAAAAGGGGCAGGGGGGAGGGGACTTTTCACAAGCATTCCTAGCTAATTGCTTTGATATTTATTACCTAGCAGTAGCCAGAAATTGTGTTCAAATGTTAGAAGTCCAGTGTTATAAATCTGTCTGTACAGTATTAATAATTAACTGTATAACAAAGTTAACATATATGCAAGTCATTATTTAACAGACATTAGAATGCCTTCTACTGTGTATGATAAATTAGAATTTTATGTAAACTAACTAGTACTTTTTCTCTCTCACTCCCCCTGCCCATCCCCTGCTACTGCTGCGTCCTCTCCTTGCATACTGGGGCTGCTCTGCATGCAGACAGAGACTCCATCAAGGTAGGACTCCATTTCATAGGTGTAAGAGGTGGCTTGAAAGAGCTGCATGCTGCATTTTTCTGAAGTTTGGCATGGAGAGGTGGAAAAAGTCACGAAGTGAAACTGGGTTGTAACGCTCATGTTGATTAGCGTAGCCCTGCATTGACTGTGTATCGCGCTTGAAAAATGCCTGGTAGTGGGGCAGCTAGGATTGTAGGTGACATTCCAGCCAGTGGGTTTGGTGGAACAGCATTGAAGCTATTCCTGGATGTAAGAAAAAGGCTGCACAAGCTTATAAGACAGAAGAAATTAGCCAGTAGGTTTAAGTCATTTGGAGGCTCTAAACTGTCGTTTTGATATATTGCAATAACGCAGTTACAGAAGGAGGGTTCTGTCGCTTGCAGGGGAGAGGTGGGGTGCTGCCTGCTGTCCTTGCTGAAGCGGCTGGAGAGCAGTGAGCTGCCATTCCCTACCACAATGAAGGTGGTGCCTGCACTGAGGATCCTGCCTTCCTTTTCCAAAAGTTAATTTTCAGGCTCTGAATGACTCTGCACCATAAGTGTGTGCACTGTCCTGCATGTGGCAGTGTTTATAAGTAGATGTAATACACACCTTGCAGCTGGTGTGATTTTGGGCATTCAGTGATGCATATGACTCTGATTCAGCGTATGTGCCTCGACGCTTGTCCATATTGGACAGCCACCAGAGCCTCTCGGAGGCTCCTGGGGTTTTAATACTGTGAGTGGGGACGTGTATCTTGGCTCTGTCCTCTACTGGATCAGTCTGTTCTCCTTGCTGCTGCTGGTGGTTTATCAGTTCACAGCAGACTCAGTTGTTGCCAGCTACACAGTTACCTGCCCAGCTGTGGGTAGATGGATGTAGTTACAGAGTAGAGCCTGAGTGGCTTGCACAATTTTCAGGAGCATAAGAGTAAGCCTCTTATAAGTGATGGTGAGTCTGAAATGAAAGATACGCTTCTTTCAGAAAGGGCAAGACCTATGCTCACCTGACTCAGCACTTCCAAGCTATTTGTCAAGATTTTAGTGGTGCTTTTTTCAGGAAGATATAATCTATTTGTGGGGCTGGGCAAAAGGCAGAAGGGGTGTTCCCAGCACGAGGATTACCAGGAGTTTGCCAGGCAGATGTAACTGGTGTGCCTTAGACAGCATGGGGAGAAGCACAGTGCTGGGCATAGGCTTTGCCCCCACCAGGGACCTGTCAGGCCAGGGCTGCCATGGAAGGGGCTATGCCTTTGCTTCTCTGGCAGCTCCAGGTGGGGATGTGTCCTGCAGCCTTCCCCAGCACACCTGTTCTGCCACTGGCAACTCTGCCGTGTCCCAGCCGAGTGCAACTGAGCCAGTAGTTGTCAGTTTTGCTATTACCCACATGGCTCTGCATAACAACCAGGAGCTGACAGCAACTGTCAGGTTTTTCTGTGAGCAGCAAAGGCACTGAAGCTGTCTATCTGCTGACATAGGATAACAGCACATTGGATTCCACTTCAGCTTCATTGTCACAAGGGCTAGAAATGGGGATTATTGCTTTATGTGGCAAGGCTGGGTGCAGATTAATGATGATTTCCCAAGAACACCCTGTTTGCTGTGAAAAGATCGGTTAAGTCCATTTTCTTTTTTCCTGCACCCAAACAAACAAGTACAAGTAGGGCAGATACCTAAATGTGGGAGTACAAACCCACCTTGTTTCTTCATGAGTTTGAATACCTCTGCAGTTGAAACCAAAAGCGTTTCACTCAAGAAAGTGAATGAAAACTGCTAGTATATGCCAATCACTGTTTTTAAACAAAATACGCTAGTCGTGTTTCTGTAACATCTGTGAGATGTCGGGGTGGTTTATGCTGGCATGGGTGTTACTGGGAGTGTTTATACCAAAAAGGCTGATTTTGTCTGGGAATGATTCAAAGGACTGTTATTCATACGGCTTTGGAGGGTGGAGGGAGTGGGGGTGGGTGGGAGGGGGGAGGGTGTTGCTGCTTTGTGCCAATTTACTTTGAAATGATAAGTAGATGTTTGTCTTGCACGGTGTTCAGGTTGTGAGTTGGCTTGCGTGTCAGCATTATGGAGCTTGCTGCCAGCTTTGCAAGGTGAAATAGTTAGCTAATTTTCTTAAATGTTTTCAGTGATGCCCGGAGTAGCAGTTAGTTGCTTGTTCAATCGATCTGTCCTCCCTTAAGTGGCTCCTGGTTAAGAGAGGCTTTTTATGATTGTCTGCTGTGTGACTTGAGATGTTTTTTGTCAGCCGGAATGTGCCAGTTGCCAGCAGCTGGAGTCTGTGTACTTGTATGAAATAATTTATTCATGCAGGATAATGCTCCTTAACATTTAACAGGTAATGAACGTGACATAAATTTCCTTCTTGCTTTTAATCTTTCCCTTTCCTTTTCCAATGTGCAAACAGGCAGCTCTGGTACTCTAAATAGTAAGTAATTTTTGGCCATCTGTCAAAAGGAAATTTCAATACAAATTTAAATTAATGGTGCCTGAAATTTTTTATAGCTCCTCTAAAAGCCTCTAATGTGCAGAAAATTCTGAATCTGCTGGTAGTAATTAGTGTAGCATGTAATGAGGATATGGGCAATGTTATACAGCCCCAGTGTAACGTTTTGGTATGGTAGCAAAATTTTGATTTATACAAGGTTGTGCCTAGGTTTAATTGTGAGAGACACTTTAAAGTGTTTTTTTGCTGATACAGATTATTAAGCAGGGCAGATTTTAGAATAGCTCATAAAGTGTAAATTTATGCTGTAGTGTACGATTCAGATAACTAAGGTACCCTATCAATTTCTACAAAGAAGTTTGGCTGAAGCGTCCCACTTCTTGTCACCATTTCCAGGACATTGGATTGGCTGAGCAGTTGTCTTCATGAAACTTGCTGTTTGTAGCAGTGCTGGTCCTGACCCTCCTCCTGGTTCAGGCCAGGGAAAAGGCATTTTGCATCACTTTTTTCTGAACATGACGTTTTCTGCCTGGTAAGTCAAACTGGGCTTGCATCCTTCCCAGCACCTTGCCGGAGCGTTCACTGCTGAACCTGAGCAGTCACCTTCCAGATAACATGAGATTGTCCAGGAGCTATTCCTAAATAATAGATCAACGTTGGCACAGCAAGCTCTGTGAAGAAGGGTGGCTTTGGGAGCTCTTTGATTTTGTGTTGGATTCAGTCCTCCGAATCCCTTGCGAAGTTTGAAGTGTGGGAAAATTAAGACATGGTAAACTGGGTCATAGGAGCAGTCTTTGTGCAGCGGCAAGGCTGCAGAGCAGACAAAGGGAAGGAAAGGGTGCCAAGCACCAGGGCTGTGCTCAAAGTGCAGCCCTGGCTTAAGGGCTCTGAGGGAATATAATGTGTTTAGACAGAAAGACCAACAGCTCTACAGTTAACTGAGCAGCTTTTCACAGAGGACTTGGTGTGTCCCCTTTTCAAAGCAGTAAAACTTTTTTTAGTAAAATAATAATAATTAAAGGATTATTCTGCAGTGGATTCTTGCTTGCTAACTGCACCCTGCAAGGATTTTTCCATCTCCTGCAAGAATGCTGGTGCAAGGAGGCATGTCATTCTTCCCATCCCTGGTACCCTCTGTGGGACAAACGTGGCAAAAGTTTCTCTGGTCCCCAACAAAGTCTCTGCTGTAAAACACACCCTGTGAAGAAGCTAAGGAAGCATTTTGTGTTCAAAGACACCACCTGGCAAAAAGTAGTCTAATGCTAGCAGCAGCAGTCTCTCCCCACGGCTTTCACTGCAGCAGCTGCAGTGAAGGAGCCCCCAGGTGCTAGCTGGGTTGCAGGGCTGCTAGAGATAGCCAGGATGTGCCTGAGCAGGTTGTTCAGGAAGGAATCTGAGAGTCTTCTTAATCGCTGCCTCCTGCACAGGATTCAACTCATGTAACTTGTTACCACATCTATCGTTAATCCAGAGCTGTTGTTCTTTATACTCAGGTGGTGCATTGCCTTTTTTTTTTTTTTTTTTTCACCTGAATTGTAAATTATCCGGGGCAGAGACCATGCCTGTAGTAAGACTTGCCCATGCAGTGGAGACTTTCTTCGTTTTGATGCTGGGGGTTACTGTTTCAGCACCAGTGAGTGCCAATAATTAAAAGCTGGAGTCTTGTGGCAGAAATAAAATAGCTTGTTTGAGATTACTCAGGGGTGGGGGGGTAAAAGAGCTTTAAATGAAAGGCTCCGAAACAACACATCAGATGCAGGTTTGGGGTGAATTTCTGTCCCGCATGCTGGTGAACTAGGACAAGCCTGTTAGGGCAAATTCAGCTGGGTTTAGCAATAAGATTACTTTTGCCTTAATCTCTGTGAAGGCTAATAATTACACATGTGCCAGATGCAGGGAAAGTAAATGGGTGTGATTCCCATGTTCAATTCACATGTGTGGTGGCAGGTGCTCCAGTGCTTCTCAATTTAGCTTCTTGAGCTGTTAGCCACGATGAAGTGTTCAGACCTCTGTTCATTTAATACGTAAGAGTAAGCTGCTTACTCCTGCAGCTGTAATTTGATGTTTTTTAAAAATAGTTGTACGAGTATAATGCTTCTGTAAAGAACAAGGTAGTTTAAAATCAAAATGCCCAACATGTAAGACTTTTGGATATTATAAAATATAATTACATTGCTTGACTTTGTTTTTCTGCTGATAGAGGAACACCACATAAACTGTCAGTTGTCAGGTTTCTTTTAAATGTGACTTCCTCTAGTGGCATGAGTGTCCAGCCAAACATCTTTGCATTCAGGATGTATTTAACAAGCCAAAGAAACGTAGTTCTCTTACATGCCCAAAGAAATTTACAGAATTTATTTCCTGATATTTTTTTTTATTTTATCACTATAATACCATTCAGTGAAAAGCACTTCACAGCTTCACAGGCCTGTTAAAATCCAAACCTTTCACACTTGTGTCATTCTGCTTGTGCCTTTCTCCATTTGGAAGCAAGGCGTTGCACGTCGTTTGCTTTTTGTAATGAAGAAGTGGTAGTTTTAAGCTGAGCGTGTTTGAACTAAACTTTGCTTTGCAAGAGCTGTGGTTTTGATCTTCATGGGTGTTTTGGGGGTAGTGTTATCAAAATACAGTAACTTCTGTTGGCTTACGATACAGTAATTTTTTTCAGTATTAATTGATATCTGTGTCTGGGTGTGTAAGCTATGCTGAATGTAACAGGTGCCCTAATTCCAGAAAATGTGTTGTAATTGTTTGTTTGTAAAACAGATGAATAAGTATCTGTGGGGCATAGCTGGTCCTCAGGTGGTGAACGTGAATGGATTAATGATGCGATTGGGTGAGACATGCTTGTTTGTTGCAGTCTCATCCAGTAACTGTCTGCTGAAGCAGAACAAATACTAATTACCAGGGTCCTGTTTGTTGTCTCAGTCTATCTTATGGAGCTAATTTTTTGGCACTGATTTTTTTTTTCCTTAATAACCTTTTCATGGCTAGACTTGTAGTGCATCATTCAAGCCCTGTGGCTTTTAACAGATTTTTAGAACATGAAACTGAATCTCAGGTATATAGCTCCCTTGTATCTTCTTTTCTATGCTTCCATCCCCCCACCCCCCCACCCCGAGTTTTACATTTCTTTCTTTCATTCATTGTCATGTCATTTGCCTTTTTAATGAGCTCTGGGAATTTTAATTTAGTGTAGACTATTCATATGAAAGTAACAGCATGTACTTGAGAATCAAAGAATTAGCTGCTTCTGCCATTTTTGACGGCTTCACCTCCTTTACCCGATAGCTTTTTTCCCGCTTCTGTGTATTAACTGTACACTGGCCTCTTACCTTGCACTGTTTTGCCAGTTACCACAGAGGGACTCATACTTGGTGGTGTACACACATTTGGACAAACTGCTGCCGTGCTTCTCACTATCGAACTTTATTCTGCCATTTAGTGATTTAGGGTAACTCAAATGTTCTCTCTCCAGATGCTCTCTTCAGCCAGGAGGCACTTAGATGGCCTGTAATTTCTAACCTGAGCAGTCATGTCTAATTATTTCCATGGCAACAGACTGTGATGTTGATAACACAGGATTATGATGACTTCATGTCATAGAGTAGGAAGAGGAAGTTTGCTGGGGTGAGGAGGTGGTGAAAAGGTCTTCTCCAGCGCAAACACTTTTGACAATGTAATAGCTGGGGGAAAAGAAGTAAGGAGAGGGAATGAATTTGTTTATTACCCCTTTTGAAGTTTTCCTCATTCTAAGTGGGCAATTAAAGTCATACTTTGGATGCTGGCATTCATGGCTTACACCAGTTTACTCATGGTGAACATGTCTAGAATCAATAACACATTTGCAGATTGGGTTAGTTAGATGTTAGTCAAAGTAATGGGAGAAAATAAACAGTACTTGCCACTTTTTGTCAAAGTGAGACACGAACTAGATGGCTGCTTTTGCCGCCTTTTGGCATTGTTTTGTTGAGCCTTTAGTGTTTTGATGTTGAGTTGTCTTTTAAACCCTTACGTCCAAAGTAACTTGGAACATCCCTTATTTTTATGCAAATCAATGGATTCCTTGGGCATGCTATTTGTCTACTTAAAAGGGAGGGAAGGAGGACAGATTACCTTGTAGAATCAGTGGCATGGAGGACATACTTGGAAGTTTCTGTCCTGGCTGAAGTTGCCGAAGGCTAGTAGGAAGTTAATATTTGTATTAATATTTGTATTGCTTTTCCTGTCTCTTCCCTGGCACTGGGAAAGAAGTGTATTCCTAGTCAAAGAGTTGTCAGTCTCTTAGGGTGATTTTAGAAGTTGAAGGAAATAAGTAGTCTGACAGATTCCCAAGTTGTTATGCAAGATCATTGACTGCATCATGAATTACAAAGTTTTAGCTGTGCTTTGAGGGAGCAAGCAAGCGAGCTGGCCAGCAGGAATTGGGCACTGAGGGAAATTTGCAGGAAAGTTACACTGTGTCTAGCACCTCTCTCCAGTACAGCTCTAATTGAGTCAAATAATTATTAAAATATCTAAAGCTCAATTAGCCTCTTCTGCATAGCAATTTGAAAAGTTCTGTGTTTCCTTGAGTGACATTTGGCCTTTTGAAGAACAAAAAATTGGAAATGCTAATGTTTTTCAGCCAACTAAGGGAAGAAAATAAAAATGTCTCCATAGCAACAAAGCTTCTTTCTAGATGGCTTCCTGAGATATGCCTGAACCAGGAGCAGATGTCTGATCTGAGAATCTTGCCTCCTTCATTGTAAACAAGTAACTTCTAGGCAGGTGTTGGAAATAATATGGAAATCCTATTAAGGGGCCCTAAGTTCCTGTCACTCAGGAAGCCCCTGCCACAAAAGGGTTGGTTGTCTGAATAAAGGAGGCAGAGTAAATTCTCGTTAGGCTTTAGCTTTTCCCAGGAAATTATTGTCTCTGTGTGCTCTTTCTCCTGCAAGCCTGAATGCAAGCCATTTCTTCTATTGATCCCCTCTGCCACCCTCGCTTTCTCCTTCTCCTCTCCTGCTGGATTAGAGCTTGATGTCAGTGGTGGCTACTGCTGCTTGGGGCGTTGTGGCATTTGTGATTTTAACCCCCGTACCTCCATGTCCAGCCCTGCCTCAGCTGTTGAGCGGACAGCCAGAGGAAATGCCTGACACCAGCCTGGAGCAAGCAGAGGAGGGGAGGCAGATGATACGGGAGGCAAAGCAATTTGAGTCCTGGGTGGCTTCTTGCTCCAGCTCGTTTCTGTGAATTTATAGATGATGCTGTAGCCCTTGGCACTGCAAGACCGAGTGTCATCTGGACACAGGATTTTCCTTTTCCTTTTTCACAGGGACTGCAGCTTTGGAGGGGCTTTGATAAAGGTTTTGGTGTGGCTGGCTTGCTGGTGTGATGTACTGGGATTCAAAATGAGTGTGTGTTTTTTCTCCTAAGTTGTCTAGGAAGTTGCTGTGCCTTTTTTTTTTTCTTTTTTTTTCTTTTTTTTTTTTTTAATTCTTTCTAAGTTACAGAGAAAACATGTTGTGCCCACCATCAGTAGTCTGTCATTCTAACAGGACACTTGTGCTGCCTTTGCACTTGCTGATGTCAGTTTTGTCCCCAGACCCTGCTGTGCTGAGCCCTGCACTACCGCAGCCAGGGGACCGCTTGCTTGTGGGTGAAAACTTCAACGGCGGGCAGGCAGGAGCAAGCACTGAGGACGTTTTCCAGGGTTTCTAGGCTGGAAGCAGCGACTGTGTCCATGTCTGTCCTTGTGCTTTCCCCCCCCCCCCCCCCCCCCCCATCTCTGCTTTCCTTGGTGCACCAGACGTGCATAGTGATGCTCTTAATAACACTCAGAGGGTTAAACGTGGATAAACACAAAACAAGGCTTTTGAAAAGCCTGACGATTATCATGCAGCATTTCTCGGACTACAGCCCCCGAGACGCACTTCATAAAGCCAATAAAGCGCACGCTGGTGGTCTCCCGTTGCCCTGGCAACGGACCACAGGGCACCCTGTGTGTGAAATGCATGAACATCTGCGAATTAATCTTTTTTTAGCTTGTTCTTTCCTTGGCAGCAGCGGGGGCTGAGCTGGAGGGTCTCCCAGGGATGCCCCGAGCGCCTGGCAGAGGGGGCGAGGATGGGTCCCTCCCGGCAGCAGAGGGAGCTGGCCTGGCGGCGCACCCGCTGGGATGCCGTTAGCTTGCTCCTGGCTGCACAGGGGAACAAATAAAAATAATTTTCTCCTAAGCTGAGGCGTTACTGGGCTTGTCGCTCTGCCGTGAAAAACATAATCCGAGGGGAGCGCTGAAGTGAGCGCTGCTGTCCGCGCGGCAGTTTACCGGACTTCACCGCTCCTGTGCCCTGCTCCCAGCGGACCGCAGCGGGGAGCGGTCGAGGGGTGGCTGGTCTCCCGCGAACCGCAGCGTGGAGACGTGCCGCGACGTCCGCGGCGTTACAGCCCGCCCGGCGAGGGGCGAGGGGCGCGGGCCCGGGGGCGGCGGCGGCCCGGGGCTCCCTCGCTCGGCGGCCGCGGGGCGCCGGGCTGCGGGCGCCGGGGCTGCCCCGCCGTTCCCCGCCGAGTCTCCGGGAGGACTGTAGGGGGAACACTGTGTATGTCGGATCGTCAGCGGCTGCCGGATGCGATCGGTGTTTTAATGAAGTATTGGAGGTGAAACCGCCGCGTTAATCCGCTGACGGCGCTGAGGGGCGGCGCACACCGTCCGTGCGGTGCCGCCGCGCTGCCCGGTGAGGTGCCGCCGGGCGGGGGCCGCGTGTGCGCCGGGAGCGGGTCGGTGCAGCGGCCCCGCCGCGCTGCTGCCGGCCGGGAGCCGCTGGGGGGTTCCCCGGTGTGTGCGATGAGTAACTGGGGCGGAGGGGCGGGAGAAGGGAGAAGCGAGAAGCTTCAGCGCGGTTTGCTCCTTTTTTCGTTCGCCCTCGTAGCTCCTCCGTGCAGTGTAGCTGGCGCGTTTCAAGCCGCTCTATCTTTTTGAAAGAGTGTGTACGGTATTTTCTTTGCGGGATTAAGCTTGCCAGGTCTAAGTAAATAATGACACTGACTTTGCTGGCAGTGCCGTTTTGTCGGACTGGCGTGTGCTGTGGAGGGGCAGCGCAGGTGTGCGGAAGAAGGGCCGAAGAGAGGCGTCCCCAGGTCGCAGCAACCCCCAGGAGCAGCGTTTTCCACAGGGGCATGTGGCACCAGCTTGGCACAGAGCACACACAACACAAAACTTGGCAGCTACAGCAATGTATTTCTGAGTCCTTTGCTCGTTTTATTTTAGTAACAAAGTGGCCAGACTATATAGAAATGACTGCTTGCGTTTGGATTGAGAAGCCAGTGCTGACCTAAATAATTAGGTGCTTTGCCTTGTGACGTTACAACACCAGGCATTAGGAAATAATTGTGTTTGTCTTGCAGTATTTATAGCTGTGTGTTTGTATTTCTTGTCTCCCCCTGATATGTTTGCTGAAATTGTACCTGTTGATGGCTGTAATTCTGTCCCACCTCTTGATTTCTTTAAAAATACCAAAATGCTGGGGGTTTTAGCTCTTGAGGAAATGAATGTTTGGCTTTTTCTCCCCTGCTTCAAGAAAAGAGTTTCTTTCAATGACCTGCAGATATTATTTGGTAATGAGCTTTGCTGGCCCGTACTGCAAAATATGAGAGGAGTTCAGTATCTGGATAATTGTAAAATAATCCCTTTGAAATCAATTACAGTAAACCTTGTGGGGTGAGAGAAACCCTTTTTCTGCCATTTCCTTGAAGTATGGTGTTTTTCCAAGTGCCCTGTCAGGATGCGTCATCGCCATTAGAATAGCAAAGGCACCCTGCGTAAAGGCAGCCTGTCCATGGTCAGTTTGGTGCCTTTATAAAAAGCACTTTGTGCTCACCTAGGTGAGCCTACCACCACCTGGGTAGCCTAAAAGCTTTATATCACACTGCAGGTATTTGAAAGCAATTAAGTATTTAGCAGACCTTCTGTGGGACTCTTGCATGCTTCATGAAGGTTTTCTGACAACTGTGTTGCCTCCAGCCATTTTTTGCACCCTTCTTTCTTCTCCAGGGCCTGAGGAAGAAGAGACATACTTGTGTGGTTTTACCTCTCTCCCCTGTTCTTTTTAGAGTACCTAGCATCAGACTGTGCAAGTTTTCCCCAGTTAGTCAGTGCAAGTTGCAACCCTTTTGATAGGACATGTTTTCTGTGCTAGAGTACCTCTCTGTAGCCCACAGACCCCGTTTTGCAAATACTGCTAATGACTGTAAGAGTCCCGCTAATACTGATAAGCAAACTTAGCATTGCAAATAGTAATAATTCAATTTACAATAGTAAATTTAACTGAAGTTTCCCACCAAGCAGAGTAGAGCCAATATGGGTAGTAACAGCTGCGGTGATCACAAAGCGGTGGAGCTGCGGCTACTTAGTAGACAAGTGTTTCATAACTGTTTTGGACAGAAAGAGGAAGGAACCTTTATTTGATGGAAGAAGGCTCTTTATGTTGACAACACACAACTCCAGAGATTGCTAGAGTGCAATCACTGTAAAACTGCTTGTTTTACAAACAAAGTATGTTACAGATTCTAATTATAAAAACAAAAACATGTGTTTTAATTTGACATACAGACAGAATTTCTCTTACTATTTTGCTAAGTCTTAAAACTGCCAGGGATTCTCTCTGGAAAAGTCATTATTCAGCATGCACAACTGCTACTGTAGATGTCAAAAATAAAATATTTTTAAGTGTGTTTGGTACTGTGTCTGGCTCAATATATGCATCTGTCCGATACTGCACTGTATATGTAAACTGGTCTTCAGGAAAAACATTTGTTTGTATCCAGGGTTGGTCTTGCTAATAGTGAGATTAAACCAAAACAAGCACCACTTGTTATCTAATTTGCCTGTTTTCTTAAAGTTTATTTAAAGTTTAAAAAGAATATGTAAATGTAATGATACAGTTGTGACAAAAGCCAACAAAACTGAGGAAGCAGACATCTGGAGGTGGCTGTTTCCCACACTAAAGAGCCAATTGAAGTAAAAGATGTAATGCTTAGCACTTGGGTCTATGCAGTATGGCTAGTTTGCCCTGCTCTTTAAAAGTGTAAACATTAACCCTCGTGAAACCTCTGGAGAAAAGCAGGCGAACATTCGCTTTGTGGCTGCAGTGAAAGAAAGCTTAGGTGGGTGATCAAGAAGAGATCAAATGTGGGAATAAATGAATGTTTCCTCTCTGCATCCACCTGACTAACTACTGTGCTTATTTTTATCTACATTTTACATATTCTCTGGAGAGAACTCTTTTACAACTCGCATGAAAAAAAAGAGAGAAAAATCCTAGGCAGTACTGTTGATTATGCGGTATAAAGATCAGGCAGCTGGTAGGCTGATGCATGCCTAGCACACATTATGTTGAAAGCAGTTTGCTCTTTATATGGCGGTGACACCAGAAGCAAGGTGTAGGAGAGCATTAATCTTCTGAACATTAGTACTTTCCAAGATCACAGGTTACCATTGTCCTGTTATGTCAGAATTTGCCTAATGTTTCCTTTTTTCCTGTCTGACATCTGGTGGTTTCTCAGAAATATTTGAAGAGCCATCATTAGTAGTTTATGGGGGAGGGGGGGAAGCCTTGAATAATTCACACAACAAATGATTAGGCAAGTACTTGTCTATCTAACTGAATTATTCTGCATGTTTGCTGAAGCAGTTAAGCAGGAGAACAGCATTTCCTTCTCGGGAGGGTTTACAGTGGTAGTATTGACCCACCTAGTTATTGGGTTTCAGCCTTTTGTTGACACTGTTGTAAATGAAAGCAGCCTGGACAGGCACTGAGCAGCTGGGCTGGATAATTGTGAAGGATTCATGCTTGTTGCTGTTACCCCCAGTGTTTGTAGTGGGTTGTTTGCTTTGACTTTTGTTGAACTGTTGACAAAAGCATTAGATACAAATGGGAACAAATAAAGTGGTGAGATGCCAGGAGGGCTTGGCAGTAATGATGGTTTTCATTCCGACTTAAATGGGGAATGTTGAGTTTATCTGGATGGGGAATGGAAGGTGTGTTCAGCATTTGTGTGTTTCCCTCTCCCCTTTCCCTTCCTTTTCTTTACTGTTAAATATGTTTTGGCAAACAAGTGAATAAAAACAGCAGAGGCGATTTCACCATTGCCTTAACTCTTTGGCACCATGTTTTGAAGCTCTTTCTGACTGTGAATGTCTTGCTGGGCAAATCCAGTTCCTGGCATGAAAGGATTAAGTATAAAAAGGCAAGGGGGATGGGGGAAGGGGAGAAAGAAAAGAGTGGTGGTGGTGGTGGTAGGAGTAGAGTTGCGAAAAGAGAGGATTAAATAGAACAGTATATACTAAGTAGTATAGCCAGCAAAATTGAAGTCATTTACTGGAACGCTTTTAATTTGGTTTAAACAAAATACTCTTTTGTATATTTAAATGGGGAGTAGCTCAGCTGTTGTGAAGCCAGAAAATTAATGGTATTTTTAGTGAAATAGCAAAAGCATGTCAACAACATAGCTGTGGATGATAATGTTGGCATTTTATTCATGAGGAATTATCAATGCAGGTTACTGGACAACATAGTGTGACTGGAATGATTGAACACAGGGGGGAAGCAGCTGTCCTTCTGTAAGATGATTTCATTTTGCACTTAGTCTTTGAGGAAGAGAAGAAGGAGAGAGAGAGAGAAAGCATTTTAAAATACACGTGTAAGATGCCTATCCTTGTGGTTTCTGGCTCACAAAGACTAACCTTTGTACCTCTGCCTTACTCATGGTTTTGTCGTTGCTTCTTTTTTGCCTGTTGTCATTTTCAAGTATGTCTTGCGAGGTGGCAGAGAATAGAGGCAGAAGAATAGAGTCGCATTAGGGTATCTTTGCTGAAAAGGCAGTTTTGGCCCTGAAGGAGCTGCGAGGTTGTTCTAGCCTTCTCTAGCTCTGAGTGTTGTGCCTGAGCATCGTTTCCTTGGGACCCTTAATGCAATTAATGTGTTGTGAAATATGGTTACCTTGACTGGTCATGGAGGAAGTTAGTGTATGATCTGGAAGGTCTTGCCACCTGGCAGGACAGATGCTTCAAATTTGTTGTTCCAGCTGTAGTTTTTTGTTGCAATCAACCTCAGAGTGTTGTGCAGGTCAACTGGAAAGTGGCAAATAGAGTTCACAGGGGTGAAGACACCACTGCAGTGAAAGAAGACACCATTTTGTGTTGCTGGTTGAAGGCAAAGGTATTCCTTGCTTGTACTGTAGTCTGTGTGTCTGGTGGTTTCTGAGGTGCCCATAGGGTTTTGGAGCCCCAAAGTTGTTATACGCAGGTATTTTTTCTTGTCTGCCTTCATGCAGCTTCAAGTTGTGCTAAAATCAAACACCATGAGTAGCGAGGTAATCGTGGTGTTTATGGACCCACTTTGAGCAATCATCTGTGAGTGTTTTCTTTATTCCTCTTTGTTATGGTTGCCATATTGTTCCTAGTCTCCTCACAATAAGAAAAGAAGGGAAGCTCAAAAAGAGGCAAGAAAGAAATTGCCTTTTCCTGCTGCCATTACTAAGGTTTCTTGTAACATGCAGCATGTTTATTGTGCCAAATCACAGCCCTGTGGACGTCAGCAAGAAGCGTTTTGCCCAGATGTTAAATACTGTGGGATCAGGGCCTGAATTTGTTATTAATCCTACAGATATTAAAAGAAAGTGAAGAAATACCAAGCTATTTCCAGCAAACGTACTGGGAGTAGCGTTACTGTAAATATCAGTTTGTGCATGATGAATCCCCAATTCTTTTTGTCTCCTCCTTTGGGGAATACACTGAACAATTCTGCAGGGGGCTAAAGAAATTCTCATAGCAAATTTCAACCTTGAATGAAGGAAAAGTGAGAAATCACTGAAAAGTAGGGACTTAAAGCACAGTCAAAACAAATATATTCCATAATCATGTCTGCACAGCATTTGGGAAATCCAGTTTTGGATCATCTAAATTGTGTGAGAATTCAGAAAAAATAACTCATGAATGTTCTACAGCATTGCCCGTACGCTTCTTAATCAAGCTTGGATAGTGTTCTGATTTCATGTGAAATGCACTTTCCCCTGTACTTGTTCACACAGAGTTAGCTCTTTAGGCTAATCTGCTTTGCTTGCAGAGCTGTAAGAAGGGCCCCAAGCTGTACTTTACCAGGAGAAGGCACAAGTTATCAGGAATCCGAGACCTGGAAGATGGAAAGTGATTCTGGAAAGAATTTGCATTGGAGTAACAATGGTTTTGAATGGTTACAGTAGCAAGGAGAGAGAGAAGTGGCATACTACGCAGGCTGAGTTCGGATTGGATTTGCCCAAATTGAAAAATGATTATGTATCACGGGGTAAGATTTTTTTGCATAATCTGGTATCAGATAGTACGAAAATGGAGTGCTAAACTAGCCAGATAGGAATGGGATTGAAGATGGGAAAGAACATTCGTAATATAGCACAGGAAACAGTAAAATAATGAGACAGAAGTAGAAGTATGACAGAGACATGATGCCCTAAATCAGTGGTGCACAACCTTCAGAACAGAAGGTCTTTACTGGCAACTTGCCATGAGCCAGTGGGCTGCACCTATTTTGCATATAATTTACATTCAATTTTAATCAGATAAGCACACACCCTGTTTGTTTTTCTTATTTATGGAGTGCTGTAAGTGCAAACACTGCATAGCACAAAGCAATAAAAGACTACTTGGTGCGTTATAGTAAAAGAAGTGATGATGGGAAGCCTGGCTCTGCATTTTTAAAACCAGAGAGGTTTATATGACATCTGGCTGTCTTTGAGAAGGCCCTGCAAATTCTGAAGTGCAAGTTTGAGTTTATTAGGCAGTAGGCAGCTGCAGGTTTGGCTTTGTTCACATTTCATATACATAAGGTTAATTTGAGAAAAATCATTTTCAAAGACAAGCTTGCAGATAGCACATTTCGTGGTTAATTCTGTTGCCCATGGGTAATTTAAAAAACACCCCCACCAGTATTTTCTTCCTGAAATGCTGTGCAGGGTATTAAGTTAGTTATGTCTCAGATGTAGTGGCTTTAGGCTCTCATGAGTTTAGCTGAATACAGTTTTACATATGATGCAGAAGTGTTTCCTTTTTTACATTTCCAGTGTCAAGCTAGTACTTGTAGACATACTAGTTTCTGGAGTTTAATATAGGCACTCTGATGTAGTAGTTTGATTGCTTTAGTTGTGTTTTTGCTGATACAAGGAAGACTGATTCCCCCTCCCCCCCCCCCCTCCCTTTTTTTTTAATTTATCATTTCGGTCTAGCGTATTTAATGGATCCATCCCTCTGATACTGGAGTATCTCCAAATCTTCAATACATTAATCCTCACAACAACCCTGTAAGGGAAAGAAATGCTCTCTAGGCTTCTGAAATTATCCCTATTTTATAGATAATGAACCGAGGCATGAAGAGGCTTAATTGACTTCACACAATCAGATGAAAGAGCAGACTACTGAACCTAGATTTCCCAAATAGAAACAGTTTTCCATCCTTCCTGGTTTTAGGGTTTTTTTGCTCAGAGATCAGCATTACCTTGTGATCCATTTTCCCCTAGTTCTTCCTTTTAAAACACTGGATTTGAGTCCAATCCATGGCAAGCATATGCACACTGCTTTCTGGTGGCAGCTTGTGTGGGCTAGTTTCCTTTTGGGCTAATTCCAGTTTCAGTTGACTACCTAATCTCTGTATGTTTTTTCAGAAGAGAAGCTTTGGTTGAATTTTCATCCTTCCTTGGGGTTTGATTACATTGCACTTGTGTGTGGTATGAATCCTTCAGTACTGTGCAAGGTTGTAGATGTAGCAGGATTGCTGGAAGCCCACCGCACTGTTAGGAGGGTCACAGCAAGGGTAGTTACATGTGCAACATCCTCACTGGGCTAACCAGCTGTCATGCAGCGTATATACACTGTGCCACAAAGCACACCACTGAAACCCTGGGGCTGATGCTAGCCCCTCTTCGTAGCACACCACCCACCAGCTGCATGACTTCGACAGCCCAGCACCATGCCTGAGCTGTTCCCCATTGCGTTACCTCTGGCCTGTGGCCATGCTAGCAAGTTTCTGCTGATTTCCGTACGTGGAGCAAGGGTGTTCAGCTGTGGATCAGGGTTGTCAGCACAGTGCTCTGCTGCCAGCCAGCAGGGTGCCCAGCGTGGGCTGCTGCACAGCTGGAGGACTCTCCCAGGCTTCCTCCAGGGCTGCTATCTGGAGGGAGCAGCCCCAGAGGTGGGTGTGGGAATGTGATTTTTGTCAGTAGTGAAAACATCCTGCAGGGAGAGCGTGTAGGCAGGGAAGAAGGATTTCGATCTGCGGGCTGCAATTCTGGATACAATTGTGCCTGCTGTGAAAGAGCTTGTTACACTTTCTCACTGTAAGGGCTCCATCTGGTGCTCTAGGTGTTTTTAAATGGAAATTTACATTTACTGTCAGAACTAAAGTCTATGCCCAATGGGCAGTCTGATGGTCTTACTAGTCAAACAAATGCCAAAAGCCTTTTCTTCACTTCCCACTCTGTTATGTGGTGGGGCAGGACTGTGAAATGGAGAGGGGCAGGCTGGACAGGTTCAGAATTTGTCCTCATCACACTAGGAAGCAGTAATGAAGACCCTTTTTAAAATTCAAGATTTTCTTTGTCTTAGGGCAGGATTTAGCTCATTACTGACAGTAAGCAAGGTGGCGTGGCGTTACAAGGAAACAGAGTTTGCTGTTGCTCAAGCAGCCCAGGTGTTGGTTAGTAAACCGTGGTGTAACTTACAGCTCAGCCTCTTAAATTCTAGCTAGAGACTTGCTAGTAGTGCTTTGTGTACTTGATGTAAAGCCCTCACTCACTCATCAGGATACCTATATAGTGTACCCTACATAGATGTCTAATCTGAAGATGGTGTGTGCAGAGATCATCATAGTAGTCAAGCCTTGCATTAGGGAACACTTTGCTACCTATTCTCACTTCTGCCTTGAAAAGTCATGGTCTTGGCAGCTCAGGAGAAGAAATGCACTGACAAACTGCTGCAATTTGGGATTTAATAACCCTTCCCTACTGAGAAACCCATTTTACAAGTTATCCTGTTCATCCTTCCCAGCTCTTTTTTTGCCTTCTCACCATCTAGCTGCTTCAGTCTCATCTGGATCAGTCTTTACAACTAAAATAATTCCTGACTGTGCATAAAATAAAGCTGCTTGGTTAGGTGCCCATTAAAATATGGGCGTTGGTTTTTAACGTACTCCAAAGCAAGTCCAAAAAAGTTCGTCTTCGCTGTTGCGCTACCTGAGTGAATGGTGGCTGGAGGAAATTTTCCATATTGAGGAAGCCTGGGCAGACTTTCCCTCAACCCTATAATTCCTGGTTTTATACTGCTGCTTGGGCCTTTGATCTCCACGCTTTTAATTGGCTCACAGGGAGGTTATTTACAGTCAACAAGAAAAGTAACTTGAACTTGTCATTTTAATAAACTTGTTACTTGGCAGCTTCTCTAGAGGCATCCCAAATGGAAACAAACTCATTTTGTTTTATAAATAAATTTAAAAAATGGTTTCCTAGACAACCTTGATGAAATGTCAACTTCTCAGCTCTAAACCTACACCATAGGTATTGTTATCTCCGTCCCTGCTGGGTAATTTGTACACTGCAATAGTTTGTTTGAAAACATGTTTGTTGTTCTCTAAAATGTACTTAATGCTAGATTAGAGAACGTAAGACCTTTTATTTTTTTTTCTCCTATTTCTACCAGCTCATTTCTAAACCATTTAAAATAAAGAGCTTGAGCATGTATGGTATTTAAAAAACCTTTCACATGATGTTTTTAAAACAGATCAATTTCAGCATTAAAGTGTTAGGAATTCAGCCAAGAAAAATTCAACTCAGGATTGCATAGCTATAACGATAATGTATTATACCCTTCTTCCTTGAAAATGATTATAACAGTAGAGTTGAACATAGTGAATTACATAATTTAGGAGCGTTTGCCAGAATGCTGTTTTAGGGGGATTACTGTAGTCTTTCCTTAACAAAAGCAAAGGGAAAGATGGATTGTATTATGAAATACTTAAATGAGAGAGAACAGTCTTCACAAATTATCTAAGATAACTTATTTGAACAGAACAGAAGGTCATGTGTGTGCATGCCAGTTATCACACTTAACTACTTTGCAGAGTGTGGGGGAGTACAAGAGGGAGATTTTTGCTTTTCCTGTCCTCTAGCCTGAATTAAAAATGTATTGGTTGCTCATTGCTGACATCAAAACATTTCCAACTAGCCTGAAGTTAGTATTTGATTGTGCTTTTATGTTTAAAAAATTAACAGCATGACCTGTCTAATATAAATAATGAAAGGCCCAAAACCGTAAAAGCTACTGCTGCTTTTCTTGGCAAAGCTTGAGGATGTTCAGGAGTTGTAATGCATCTAAAAATCTGGCAGAAAGGACTGTGTGTTTTATTTTTCAGTCTTCAAAGTAGGTGTTGTACATACAACATGCTATTATATACTGATGTAACTGCTTTAAGGCTGACTGCAGGATCTGTGTTCCTACCACTCCTCCATCCGTTCCACTTACCAGGGTCCTTGATTTGAAGAAGCAGACTGGCGACAATTATTTTTGCAGCAGGCTGAGGTCCAGATTCAGGGTAGTGTGCAGTAGGCATCTAAAGTTCAGCACATATGTACATTCCTCTGATATCTTTATCTGCCTTGTGACTTCCCTGAGATCAAAGTGTGTGCCTCAAATCTGGCATCTGCTCAAGTGCTTTTCTGAATAGGAAATGGGATAATTTCCTGAACAAGGGTCTTGGGAACGCAAGTGAGTGAGTGTAGATGAAGTGAGGCAGATGTAATGGGCTTGGATGCTATTTGGGCAGAGAGGCGAACAGTAGTGCTCAAAGGTTTCTTTCTGAAAGGTATTTTTATAGGTAGTTGAGAGAATGTTTTGCTTCAGAATCAGCATGAACTGGAATTTGCAAATATTTAATAGCACCTGGCCATGTTTTACCCACCTGCCCAATTAAGAGACGGGTTGGATAATGAATTCTGTTTTCACTGGGAGCTTAGCTGTGGCTCTGGCTTCCTTAATCAGGTATAGTACTAGAAAAGCATAAAATATATCAAGTCTTCAGAAGCCCCACAAAATCTGGCAGGGGAAGAGATGAGTGAATTGCCAGTCTCTTAGTTAATACCTGAGAAAAACATGTGAACATGTTTCTGCTGATTGAAGCAATCAGGATGTGGAGTGAATGTTTCTATTGAATTTTAGGGTGCTTTTTGTAATCACGGTAGCCTCTTGAAGACCACCTCTTTCCCATTGCTTTTCTACTGATCAAGTCAGGAACAAATTAGATTAAAAATGAGGGTAGGGAACAAGTCAGAAAGTGTGGAAAGAGATCATCAGCTCCATCTGTGAAGTATTCAGTTAAAACAATAATTTGCTTTGTTTGCATGTCGTCTCCTAGGTCATCTTTGCAGCAAAACAACTATAAAATCCTTTAGAGACAAACATGCAGAAGCAAAGAAAATGATTTCCCTGAAGGGTTAGTACACATGGGTAGACTGGAAGGGAACAGAAATGTGAAAACTCAAAACTGATGACTTTGCCATGAATATAGCCAATGGTAGATGTAACCAAAACTAAAAATGTGGGGCACTGGGACACAGTACCTGACTGAAAGCAGCTAAATGGGGAGTCTTGTGGGACTGCCTTCAGACGTGATCTCTGTGGTTTTAAAGCAAGAAAAAAAGGCTAATTAGTGGTAGGTTATATCCTTCTGGTCCAAATGAAGAATTAGATGGGAACATAAATCCCAGGAGAAAGTTGTTAGGACCTGTCACATGTAAACTGAAGCCATTTAGCTATCCCTGGAGAAGGTAATGCTCTAAAGCCTGATCATTACTACTTTAACATGGAAAATCTGGGGGGTGTAGGCGTGTGTGTTTTTTACCTCCTAACCTCTGTTGCCGGTACTGATGAGATTTTTATAACCCCTGTGGCTTGAGCCGCTGCAGGAAAGTGTTGTGTTCAGCTTGGCTCAGTGCCGTACAGTCCATTTTAATCGCTGTGCAAAGTGAAAGGATAACAGTTTTACTGTGGTGCTCAGTCTGAAAAGAGGACTCTAAGCAAAACCCAGTTAATTCTTCAAAGGGTTTTTGTGATTCTTGCAGATACTTTTTAACAAAGTGTAAAGCACGCTGACACAGGCCTTTAATGGCTCTCATAAAACATTCTGTCTTTAGTGTCTTCTTACTATTCTAAAAATGAACTGAATTAACTTGTATGTTCTGTTTAAATTCAGTCACTATGAAAAATGTAATTAGTGTTAATATTCTGGAGATATGTTGGATGTTGGGAATTTTCTGTGTGCATCCGTCATAGGCTTTTGAACGCTCACGAAACGCTGGTGCTTTTCCTTGTGTCGTGGCACGCTGTTGAATCAAAGCCTGTAATGCAGGCTGGTGGTTATCCTGCTCTCTCTTTTTCATGGTGGGGAGCCCACAATTAAATTGCTGCATTGAATGCTGTGGCTTGTTGAGTTTTTTTTCTTATCCTGTGATTGCATGCTCTCCCTTGCTCTTTCTCGCTGGTTAACTCCCAGTATTCTCTCCTCTGTTTCTGTTTCTCTTTTGCTAGAGCTGCTCAAACTGTTTCAGGTCTCTGCTGAAGGAAATAGCATGAAAGATCAGTAATTGGAACCCCAAATAAATATTTGAAGAGAGAGCTGTAGTGCTGTATTTCCTTGGCACTGCTCTGTTCATCAGATTTCCGAAGACGATTATATTTACCCTCAGTTCTTCTGAATCTCCATAACTTCCTGGCCTTTGACCCCTCTGTTTCAGTGTGTCAGATTTTGGTTAAGGTAACATTTAGAAGTTTGTATGCCGTGATGACCAACATGCAGCTTTGTCTCAGATTTTGGCATTTATTTTTTGAATTGCCAGCAGCAGGCTTGCTCTGTTTGGTACTGTTTCCAGCTTGAGCCCTTGTTATCCTGGAGCCCTTCTCTTTTCTGGGATCATTAGGGACAGAATTCCTTTGCAGCCTGCATATGCCCTGGGGCTCACCCTCAGTATTGCCTATACCAGTTGCAATTTGTGCCTTAACACCTTGCAAATCTTTTCACTCCCTCTAAATTTCGTGCTCCACTGTGTACTGAAGAATGTGGCCTTAGTTTGGGGTCTGTTCAAAGGGGAGGAGGCTGAAGGGAAGGGTGCTGAATGGAGAATGGATCTGGTGATTTGCTCTGTGGATTAAAGGGGAGGATGTTTGACAATGCCTGGGTTGTGTTACCATCAATTAAATTCAATATTTACGAGTTGGCAGATGTGGAGAGCAGACTTGATGGTAAATGTAATCTGTGAACTTTGAAGCTTCTGTAAACGTATCAGAAGTGTTTAACTCCTTTTCCTGCCCATCTGTTTCTTTTTCTTTTGTTCCCTGCTGAAACCAGGTCCTTTATTCAAACTGTCTTGCTTACCAAAGGGTGCTTGTTATTCTTGCCACACTCCTTGATTTCACTACCTTCATGTGCCTGTGCTAAGATATACTTTAACCTAAACCCGCCTTTCCTTTTTGCCTCACAGCTGTGTTCCTCTACTGCTTCATTGCTTGTACTTAAGCTGCATTGGTTCTTCTCTCCATCATTTAACCCTCACAGTGTCAGCAGTGATTAGGCCTTATGTGTGTTATGTTCTTCTGCCAGTGATTACTGGAGAAACTGTATTTTAAAAGATTTATTGAAAAAAATCCATCTGTGAAAGGCTAGCCAGCAGCCCTCACCATTGCTTTAAACACCTTTTCTTGCCACCACCATGCACCTGTACACCAGGAGGGGCCTGAGAAACAACAGCACATGCTGATAGGATTACATGTCAAAATTGCTAGGTATCTCCAGCTTCTGCTGTGTGGCTCACTTAGCTTTTCCAGCAAATTGGTAAGTGTATGTTGAAATACGTGACTGGAATTAATGTATGCAACCATAGTGGTTTATTGTTCATTTTATCATCTGTTTCATAACATACAGACATTGATGCTTTTAATTAGCTTAGATTAAATATCACAATGGTATCACCAGAGCAAGCAGATCACCAGTGTAAACAGTTACACAGATATATTTAAAGAAATTACACACACACAAAGATATCTATATACAAACGTACATATCTGTACTTCTGTGCATATAAACTTTTGAGAACACTTGTGTTTTGAAGACTTAACTGCTGAGCCTACACATTCTCTTTATTCTGGACTTATTTATGGCTGTCTCATATTGCTTTTGCAAAAGCACTGCACATCTAGACTTTGATGTTTTTTATAACATGCTTATCAACTAATTAACTTCATTAATTTTGCAATTTGTGAAGTTAATTAGTAAAAATGCTATATAAAACTTGAAAGTTATTTTAATCTTAAGTTTGTATTAAAAATTATTATCATGCTTTTGATTACTAAACTCAATCCAGTTAGCTCAGACAGGGTTACGTGATATTAAAACCAGCTTTGTTCTGCATCTTTCCTAGCTAGTTAGTAGCATTTTTCACTAACAATTACTGTGACTTTGTCTGGTATCTGAAAATGCAGCTACAGGGAAAAGGCAAGGAATAAGAAAAAAAAAAAAGTAAAAAAGAAAAATATGGTGTGGCGAAGTAGAAGTTGCGTTTCAGTTTGGGTTGCTAGAGAAACAAGTTGGAAAAAGGGGAGGTGAAAATATTAAAAAAGTTTGCCTTGACATGGTAATACAGGTGAGAACAGTACTTGGCTACCAGCCTCCTCTCCTTTGGTGAACCATTTTGGAGGAGATGCGCTACAGGCTGTACTGCCTGTCAGCCTGATCACAACCCACTGCATATACCTAAAGGGTATGATAAGGAAAACCTGCTTGCCTAAGTAAGGGCAGCAGAGAGGGGATGTTGGGAAATTGCAGCAAAGAGCACAAAATCTGTGAGGCTGGAGTGGATACTAGGTTCTAGTAATAGCAATAATAGTAATGTAGTAATAGTAATAATAATAGCAAAAAGGTGTAGTAGCAGCATAGGTGTGGGTACCTCAGGAGCACAACCACTATGCAGACACTCCATATGGTGTCTACAGAGCAGTCCACAGCGTTTACACCTTCTCCCTCAATTTAATAAAAGTAATGTACATGTGCCTACAGGTGAATGTAAATGAATACATTTTTGTGGTCAGATGGGTGTTGCCTTAGAGCTATGCAGAGGGTTTGCTCTTGGTTACATGTAGTTTTTCTCCCTGTGTGCATAGTCTCTGTGGGCTGCACTGGACTGCCCCTTCTTCTCGTCCCGGTGTTTCTTACACTGTGTCCTGTCACCCCTCTGGTGGGACCTCTCCCACTTCGTACTGCTCATTACTCACCAGAATTTGTTTTTAAGCGTACAGTTTTGTCTTAGAGAGCTCAGTGCTGCAGGCCTAAGCCTGGAGCAGTGCCTAAGTCCAAGCTCTGGCAGTGGTACATCCATCTACAACACTGGCACCAGCCAACCAAGCAGCATTACTGCCTGGTCGTTTCCCTGCAATGCATATTGTATCCATTTTTATAGTTTCTTTTATACTTTCAACAGACTTTATAACAGCAATAATGTCATTCAGACAATTACGCCGTAATTGACCTTAGCGTTGAGCATCCTTGGCTTTTACTGCAGTTTGCTTAATACTTCAGGATGGTCAATTATCTCTTAATTCCCACTTTGTTGGGAATTATTGTTTTAATTATTACACTCCAAATACATAATTTTGGAGTAGTAGTAAGGGTACGCTGGGGAATGGTCATATTCGTGAGTGCTTTAAAGAGTTACCAGCTATATCATGTGGGAGGGCTTTTCATGCTGTCATCTGTAGTCATTACTTTTAACACTGATTTCATTTAATTACCACTTAGTCTGCTCAGGCCAGGTCTTCATCTGCAGAAGCCAGCGTATGAGGAGTTGGGGCCGGCAGGATTTGAGAGCGGTTGGATGGCTGTGCAATCTGACCATATTGATTTTTCTGCCCTGTTACAGTGGGAGTCATCTATGTTAATGCAAGTAACTTCCAGTGGAAGACGGGGTTAAAACGGTGACAGTTTTTTTTCTTTTCCTAGCAATCTGAAGTATTAATTATCCCAAACAGGCAGTAAGCACACTGGAGTTTGCCCTGTTACTGGTGAGAATTTTGGTAATTTTAAGGCTGCATAAAAGACTTGTATGGGCCTCTATGTTCATTTAATTTGTGCCTGTGTGGCGCTAGTACTCCACCAGGAGCAGCACCCTGCTGGTGTTGGAGAGAAAACAGAGTGGTACTTGTGGTGGGAGATCTTTTCAGTTAGCACTGTGCTTGGCACTGCCCCAGATATATACTGAACTGTGTAACATGCCATGCTTTACAGCCTGGTGCAAAAGATACTGCGGGTCCTGCACTAGAAACACACTGTCCCATGTCTTAAGCAAACCACACGAGCAAGGCAGCATTCTCAGCCCTTCTATAAATGTGTATTTCAGTTGGGTTTTGTCAGCATTTTGTCATTTATTTAACGTGAATAAAAATGTTCTACCCAAGCATTATATTAAAAAGTGGTACGTTTTGCTAAAACAGAAACCTACTTTCACCAAAGAGTATTTTTTCCTATGTGTGATCTAATCATTATGTATGAGCAAACTCAGTGTTGGTTAGTAGGAAAATGCTACTCTTTAGTAGATTAATGCATTTTATTGAAGAAAACAGCAGCATGGAAAGACTTTATTTCTCTATAAATTTTAATAGTTACTAAAATCAGGACTTTGGCCCATTAAGTTACAGCCTGCCAAGTCATAATGCTGAATCACTTAATTTCTCTAAGTAGCTATCCTGTTCCAGCTTCTTAAAGGCAGCTGTTAGGAAAGCACTGATGTTTTAATCAAGGAACAGGGTGGAGTCTGACAGCTAAACAGTCTACTTTGATGGAGGTTTTCTTGCACTGTCTGCAAATGTAAGGACCTCTCTTGGAGTACGTAGACTTGCATGCTCAAGGACCGTGGTGTGGGGGGGTACAGGATTATATTCCAGAATCTGATGTCAGTGGAAACCATGAGGACATTGTTACATCCCAGTATTTCTCACTGGAGATAGACCCTTACAAATGTTTATAGGTTGAAAAGCTATTGCCAACAATAGTGGGAACTCAGTATGGCTAATAATGTTGTCCCTTGCACACTGAAAATAGTACATTAGGTCCATAGGAAGATGTAGACCATAGCTCATTGGCTATGGCCAAGCAAGATCTTTTCATATTGGTATCAGGTCTGATCCATCTTTGAAGCAATAAAACCATTAAGCAGTGTGCACCCAGTGCCCAATATGGTGCTCATCCTTTATGTGCTAGTGATAATTAGCTATTTTATCATTCTAGTAGGGAGCTTTAATTTGTTACTTTATTAAGCAGTGAAATCAAAGATTAAAATGGTATCTGTAGCACATAGCTAACTAGATAGTGAAAAATGAAACTATATTGTTTCAAATTTATGAAAATAAACATTTCTATTTAAATAAGTGCAGTAGTTTAGTTCTTTAGACACCACTAATTTGTAGTTTACTGGTGATTATTTTTCTTCATTTTAAAGTACATTGCTGTCTGTAGGGTGAAGTTGAGAAATAATGAATTAAAATCACATTACAAGCTACTGCCTCTCAAACTGTAAAGGAATATGAATGAAATAGGAGCATACTATTAAAATCTTTCACAAAAGACTATGCTATATTGTTGTAGTAAACAAATACATCTTCCCAGCCATCAGTTCATCTAATATTACATTTCTCCTTGGCCTTTATTTTAAGGGCTTCTGTGCCTACTGCCACTACTGTCTCCAAATGTCTTAACATGTGCTTTCTCTTCAGAACAAAAAATAACATTGTTAGTTTGTGTCATTTACTATAATAGTTGATTAACGATGTACTTAAAATATAAATCAGTAAATGTATTTTAAGATGTATTTGCTCAGGATGAGAAATCCTTGTCTACCTATTTTATACTGTCAGGGAAAGAGCGAGAGAGAGAGAGAGAGAGTGGAAGGCGGGCAGGCTGGCAAATGGGAAAGGCACAGGCTGTGTTCAGCACTAGCTTTGTTCTAAAATGTTTATTTGCAATCAGTGTACTTAGAGGGTAATTAACAGTTACTAATCAAAAAGATGGAAGATTTTTGCAGATTCTACCACTCATTAATCTGAGCTGCTGTTGACAAGAATTGGGAATTTTAGAGAAGCAGAGAGGAAGACCTGAGTGTCCCAGCAGGCAGAAATGTTCTTTCACATAACTTGAGCAACAACCATAGCTTAACTTCTGTGGTTAAGTGTTCTTAATCCTTACCAGAAGTTTGTGGTATAATAAGGAAAAGAAGAAATTCAGTAATAGGAGTGGAACAGAATTTGCACAATGTAAATGCTGATTTCTTGGTTTGTATGTGTTCCTGGTAGTAGCTGTAAAATAATCCCAGGGAGGTGTGCACTGAAAACCCCAAAACCTGGGGTGTGCACTGAAAACCCCAGTTCTGCTGTGTTGTGTGGTTTTATGTGGAACAACAGCTGTCCATAGTGCATGGAGCAAGAACTGCAAAACCAGTGTTGCTGGATGAATGGGAGGATCCAAAATCTGGCAGTAGGACTTTCTTTGGTTGTTGTTCCTCCCACCACCTTATATAAGGAGGACAGAGAAATGGAGACAGTTAGCAGGGTTGCAACTGAGAATTACTTTCATCTCCATTCCTGTCAGCTCCAATTCTGCAAAATGCCTGAACACATCCTTAATTATGTACGTTCAACTATTGACTTCAGTGTGAGATAAAGTTTACTGCATACTTAAATGCTTTTCTGAACTAGGGCCAAAAGCTGCTGCTGCTAAAATCAATCCCAGAGGGAACTTTGCACCTTGCGTTACTTCCTTTTTTGTATACCAAGATACAGGCTCCACCAAGGCTTTGGAAATATGGTAGGAGTTTATAGATGTCACCTGCCTTGTTTAAAGGAGTAGGGCAGAATTGCTGGATGACAGTGCATAAAGTACATACTATTTTCTTTTCTTTCCTGCCCGGTACATGTGCTTTTTAATGATCTTACTATGGGCTGTCGAATGGCAAGAGACTCACTGAGCCACTGTGTTATGTTTCCATCTACTGTAGGTAGTAGCCTGTTACTGTAAAAGGTGCCAAAATAAAATGAGTTCAGGTGGTTTTCCTGTTCTTTCCTGCTTCAAGACAGTTTAGAAGCTTGCTTCTCTCTTTGCTAGAAATCTTCATTCAAATGTTTGCTGTAGTGTGACTAACCTTGAGCCACTCCGTTCTTCTTGATTTATACGGCAAATGCACACACATATGCACCCACCATCCCTCTTCTGGGAGTATTGGTTTAACCCTGAATATTTGTAGAGGAAACAAGCCGAAACCAGGCAAATGTACGGTTTTCATAAAATGGTCCAAAGTAGCTCTGCATTCATCTTGTTGACATTGAAGATAGCAACTGCGATCTATCAGTTGATCACTGGTTTTTGTCTCTTGCAACACATTGTGCACTTCTAATACAAGATACTTTGCTGGGTAGCTATCACTGATTAAAACCCAAAGTGCTATCTGTGAGAACAGCTCCAAATCATTATCAGGTTAAGTTGTACGGAGGGATAGTTACAAATGGACCACTGTTTTGAATGAGTGACTTGATGATGTTTTCTTTGTCTCTTCTGGCTACAGAGCTCTTCTGTATCTCCCTCAGCAAGTTTCAGAACAGCAGAAAAGCACAGAAATTCCACAGATTATTCTTCAGATAGTAAAAAACAGAAGACGGAAGAGAAGGAAATAGCAACTCGTTATGTGAGTAAATTGTCTGCACTGTGCGTTGCCAAACTTAAGTGTTCCTCTGTAATTTCACCTGATTCCTGCCACATAACTAATTTTAAAATTGAGGGGCAAATGTTGAGCAGGTTCTTATTGCCTGCCTCTAACATATATGCTGGGTGGAAATTTTTTGGTGCCAAAGTTTTATAGTGTTTTTAACAATATAAATACAGAGCACCTGGAAGGCATGTGACAGGAGGACTGAGCATTAGTGAGGCTGAGACGTGGTAGATCTGGACTCTAGCTTGGCTCCACTCCTCGGTGCAGTGCAACTTCGGATGAGCATTTTCATCCTGCTCACCACTGTGAAAACTGGGAAGAATGCTATAGGTGTGGCAACTTGTTAAAGCAGAAGCTCTATGGGTGACCTAAATATTACAATTGTATTACCACATAAAGCTTGGTAAAAGTAAACACTATGTTGCATAGTTGTGAGCAGCCTTGCATTTCATTGGTTTATTTTTTCTCAGTACTTAAGAGATGTTGGGATATTAAATAAATGTTTTTAACACATTGTGATTTGTCGTTGCAGGACAGCGATGGTGAAAAGAGTGATGACAACTTGGTAGTTGACGTTTCCAATGAGGTACACACAATGGTTGTTTTTCTGCCTTAAAGGGGGGTGGGGTGGGGTGGGGGGTGTCTTCAGTGGTTTCTGTGCATACTGAGTATGTGAATAAGATGACAGCCTTTGCTTTTGTAAAGGAGCCTGAAATTCCCCAGTGAACCCAGACAAGTCATCTTTCTTTGGAATGCAAATCAGATTTGTAACACTTATTTCTATCAAGGACATTCTTGTATGAACCAAAAGTCTGCTTGAGATACTTGAAGCCAGCACACAGCAGATAGGATACAGCTTGTAACAGTATCTGTGTTTTCTTTCACTCTGGCCAGGACTTCATTTGTGAACTTTAGCAGGTCTGCCAAGTGCCTCAACTCTTTTCAGTCTGTCACCTGACAAATTATATTTACCTGCCTATTTGAGTATCCATAGATTTTTAACATTATTTTTCATGGTTAATGTCATCAAATTTTAAGACTGTTTTTAAAAAAAAGAAATTAAAAAGTAGTCTTCCATTATACATCTTGATTTTACAATTTTATCAGCTAAATCAATTAAGAATGGAAGGAAGAGGTCACTTTTTATGACACATCTTCGTTCCAAAGTGAGAATTGCTCAAGACAAGCAATAGTAGCTAGTATGATGTTTTTATACTAACCCACGTTGCTGATATTTAGGATCCTTCCTCTCCCCGGGGGAGCCCAGCACACTCTCCACGGGAGAATGGCTTGGACAAGACTCGACTGCTGAAGAAAGATGCACCAATTAGTCCGGCGTCTATTGCATCCTCCAGCAGTACTCCTTCCTCCAAATCCAAAGAACTTAGCCTTGTAAGTGCTTCAAAGTGCTCCTGACCCGTGATCATCTGCTGAAACACATGCTTACCAGATTTATGTCTGGACACAATTTAGATTCCCACAGCTATCAGTAAAGCACTATGAAGCATCAAGTTAAAATTTGTTTAATTTATCTCTTCAAAGGAATTTTATAAAATAGTAAGGAGAAAGTCCACAGCCTTTTTTGGGGATAGGAGAAGGTTATTTTCACTGGTGGTGTGGGTAGGTGATAGATGTGCTGTACTGAGAGATGTTTTTCTCCTCCCCCATATGAAAAACTGTCATTCTGAGAATAAATAAAAGTACACAGGGGTTTCTTGAGCTGTTTTCCTCTGCTGTGGTTTATAGTAAATTCGGTCCCCTGCTTGGATGTGATTTGGTTGTTAGCTTTGTTTGAATTACCAGGCCATATACAATAACAATAATTTTTATTTTCTACCTAAAAAGTAATCTGTCATTTACAAGAGCCTTCCTTGACTTGCATCGCAAATCACAATGCAAAAGAGCGAGCTGCCTGCAAGTCGGGGGTGTTCTTTCCTTTCATGTTTGTGACCACAGTTAATCACTTTCCTGAGCTGCACAGTAACTCCCTTCTCAGCTCTTCACAGGTCAGAGTACATGATTATTTAAAGAAATAAAATAAATAAAGAGAAAGCTTAAAGTGAATGTAGTGCTCAGGAAAGGTTATGGAATGACAGGTTCAGGCCTGGCAGTCAGTGGTTTGTCTGATGAACAAGTTTGTCACAAAAGTAACACCGCACAGTTCCTGACTTTATATCCATCACTGTCTCCATCCTGTGTTTGCAGCACCATGTTCGGGCAGGAGTTGTTGGTCAGTTGTGGGGGTTTTTTCTGCTTTTCTCGTCCACCCGGCAGTGGCCTCTTACAGAAACTCATAATCATAATGGGAGCAGGTCCACTGTGAGCAGAGTGAGACCACCAACAGATTTCACGTATGCTGCCAATGTAATTGTCAGACGACAGTGGTTTTCAGTCATTGACCTCATTCTGAATCATACAGATGCTCCTGATGAGGAAAGCTGTGAAGGCTGTAGTTAATTCCCAAAGCCATTCTGCCTTTTTCAGTGTCTCTGCAGCTTCTCTTTATTGCCAGGGACTGTTGAAACCCAAAAGCTAAATATCACTGATCATGCACACTCTGGTTTCATCAGCTATCTTTCCAACCACTAGCTAAAAAGGTAAAATAGCTAATAAATTTTCTTCCTTTTTCCTTTTTCATGATTAGAATGAGAAATCTACCACTCCTGTGTCTAAATCAAATACCCCAACTCCACGGACTGATGCCCCAACTCCAGGCAGCAACTCCACTCCCGGACTGAGGCCAGTGCCTGGCAAACCCCCAGGTGTGGACCCGCTAGGTTAGTGTCCATGTATTTTGATGATGTGGAACGGTGGCCATTTGTCCCTAACCAGCTCCCTTTAAATCTGCATTGACGAGGCAGTATATTATAGCTGCCTAAACTGGGTACTGAGCTGGTTCTTCAGCACTTCAATACAGCATGCACACACACACACACACATATTGCTGTTTGCCAAATTCATACCTCATCTGATGGGTCTGGGTTGGCTGTGTGACCTCTCTTTTTTCCCCTCAATAGCTTCAGGTTTAAGGACACCTATGGCAGTGCCGTGTCCCTACCCTACTCCATTTGGGATCGTGCCACATGCTGGTATGAACGGGGAGCTGACAAGCCCTGGAGCTGCCTATGCCGGTCTACACAATATTTCCCCTCAAATGAGTGCAGCAGCTGCAGCAGCAGCAGCAGCGGCAGCTTACGGGAGATCTCCAGTGGTAAGTGTTGGCTGCTAGTGTGTTTGGTGTTGAGAGCAGTTTATATTAAATTTAAGACCTGCAGGGTTAAATCTAGTTCCATCTCTTTGTGATTTGGGGAGTATGCTATCGAGAACATGAATTAAACAGTCATCCTTTGCCTAACTCCATCTTTAATACACGCTTTTGTCTTGCTTTGGGGAAACTACAGGTTGGTTTTGATCCACATCATCATATGCGAGTCCCAGGCATCCCTCCGAATCTCACAGGCATCCCAGGAGGAAAACCGTGAGTATTAAACATTCAGCTTTAAAAGTCAGTCATCTGTTGAAGTTGTGTTCTCTAGCCGGCTGGAATTCCACTTAGCTACCTTAAACTATTGTGTAAATAGAAATAAATACAGCTATTTGGCAAGGGCAGGAGAAACATTGTTTAATCTTAATGTTGCATTTGTAAATTTGTTTTGAAGACTAATAGTGGTCAACAAGAACTGGGTGATATAAAGGAGACAGAAATAAATGGAAAAAGGAGCTGAGCTTTGAGGTCTTCTTACATGCTGAATCTGACTGGTTGGTCTTATATGGAAATGCAAACTGGAACAGGTCTTTCCATCTCTGCTGTACTGTGCTTCTCCGATTAAAAAAAAATATTTCTTTGTTCACAAAAGCCTTGCAATTACTTGCAAACTTAGAAGGATATAAACAGCACTGTGCAGAGAAAGGAACACTGAAATGTTTTGTTTGATTGAAAACACTGGAAAGAATTATTGTAGCGTAATGTTCAGATTCATCCTTGATGGAACTGACTGTAAAAGGTGACCTGCTCTACCAGGCTTCGCTTGTTGTGAGCCTTGGAAGAAGAATTACACAGGTATGAAGAACTCTCTGCTCACATCCCTCTTGAGTTAGAGAAGGGAAAGAATAAAACAGCTATGTATACCATATTGATCCAGACTTTACGTAAGGGTCCTTAAGTTCCACTTCTTGCATGACATTTGTGGGAAACTGTGACCATCTAATACTGGAGAGTTTGAAGGGCAGGTGATGTTTGTGCTGTTCCTTCTCTCACCAAATAATAGGAATGTGTTTGTGGAGGAGTGGTTGGGGAGCAGTCACACACTTTCATGCACACATTTACCTGACAGTGAGCTTGAAGACATGCAGGATTAATAACAAACACATGTTGACAAGCAGTCAGTCCTAGTGCCTGTAACTCCTCTTGTACACATATGTCACACAAATCATAAACCATGTCCAGCTCCCTCAGACATCACATAGTAGTTGCCACTTCAAGTTGACTTTTCTGCTAGTTACACTGCCCTGTTATGTGGCTGTGTTAAGGCAAGTATGGAAACTGGTGTGCAGCAGCTTCTGGACTAGCTGTTTGCATTAAAAATTCTGCAGGGCACAGATCTTCATCCTGCACAGATGGAGCACTTAGAAGTCTCTTGATGCAATGTTCGAATGTCTGCTGAGTTCAAGTTCATCCTTGGTGGAGTTGGTCACCTGGAAAAAAGGTGACCCGTGCTACCAGGCTTTGCTTGGTGTAGTCTCAGAAACAACAATACCAGGGGTGCAGAGATCTCCTTGCTCACATCTTTCTTAGAGATGGGGGAATAAAATACGGGGAAAACTGGTATCAGATTGCTTCAGTTCTGCTACATCTCCAAGGGTTTGAATGTTGTTAATGCATTGGTGACTGGTTTATAAAATTTATAACATTGTAACATGTTTAAATGTAACTTTCATTTGTCTGCTTTAAGGCCTGAAACCTTTGAAATCTGTGGCTGTTTTAGCACAATTGCATTGTTTTTTCTTCATTGTAGGTGGGGCACTTTTCACAGCTGTCATTCAGGATTGTTACTTTCTCATTTACTCTTCCTTTTCTCTTAGAGTAAAACTTGTGTAAATTCTCTGCACTGAGTGTTGAAATGGAGCGGGCAGTGTGTGGCATGGCAGGGATCTGGCCTCTGATAACTCTCATTCACTTTGAAGTTATATCAAAATACTTCTGGAGTTATATCAAAACACTGAGGATTATACAATATGTAAATAGAAAAGGTAGCTGATGTCAAAAGAAGAAAAAAGTGCTGGACAGGTGTTTATAGTGTAAAATATTTGTAAGATATTTAGAATACTTCAAATAGGCAATGTGCAGTGTTAGTTCTCAGAGTGAAAAAAAAAACAAACCTCAACCACCACAAAACCAAACTAAGCAACAAACCAGCAGTTTAATTATACAGGCTGGTATGGAGTAGTGAATAGAGTGAGAATAAGGTAGTCACAGATCACTCCAGACCTAAGCTTTATTTCTGTAATTGTTAAGTATATTCCCTGTGTACTTTATAAACATGCTAAAACTCACATTGGCTGATGAAGTATCATACACAATGCTCAACATGGCTTTGCAGAGTGCCTGCCTGCGGAAATCAGAAAAGATGCTAATGAAGTTCCACTTGTTTTGTTAGATATTTCAGGTGACCATCAGCTGCTTTTTCCAGTACATTATTGCAGCAAACGGGAATTAGGAAGTTAATGAGGAATATATTTCAGATTTCTGTGGTGATAATCAAACCCAAATTCTACTCCTCATATAGGCAGTTTGCTGCTTCTGACAACCACAGAAATCTGTCCTACCCTTTCCTGAATGTGTTTAACGTCAAAAAATGGAGAATGAGGATATGATCCGTCACTCAGGCCTGCCAGAACAAGAAACAGCTCAGGATGTGAAGTGTATAAAGCTCTGGGAATAGGGCAGAAAGGTGAAAATGCAGTTGCATTTTGTCCCACTGAAAATTATTGTTTGAGTGTTAATGCACTATGAATCTTAAATAAAAAATTCAGTAATTGAACTCTGAAGACTGCCTTCTTCAGTGACTTTGAAGCAACAATTAAGGAATGATTTAAGTATTCTCATAAAACAATTTCTTTTTGTGAGCTCTTCTCATCCCACCATTGTGACAGTGGATTTTTCATCAGTGCTGTGATGAATTTTTAGATCAAAGGGAACGAAAGCCTTCTCTTAAGTATACCTTGGTATGTGTAAGTGAGCCCTCTTATAAAGTTGGTGCTCTTGTAACAGATCTGATGTGTCAGGTAGCATCTCAGAACAAGACAATTTCACAACCTAACTGTTCTCCCTGGGAAAATTTTGATATGAAGCTGTTGATAGGTTATTCACAGGTGGCATAACTGGCAGTCACACAACGTGTTCTTTCTCAGTGAGAACCCTGATTCTGGCAAGAGAAATTGGGATTTTTAGTTGTTGTGTCAGGTCCACACACAAGGAAAAAAAAAACCCAAAAAACCACCAAAACAGAAAGAAAGAAGAGAGCAAGCCCAAAAGAAGCAAGGAAATTTGAGTGCATTTCTGCTGACCTGTCATGTCAGATGTCAGCAACCATGCCTTGAGGACTTAACTTCTTGATGGTGGAGGTTTCACTGCACCCTTAGGGTACAGTGCTGGGCAGTTTCACTGGAGGGGTGTGGGACCCATGGCACATTGGGGGCAGTTTGGCGGCAGTCCAGCTGAAGTTTGCACATTGGAGTCAGTAAGGGGGCAACCAAATATCCCCTGGCCCTCAGCTACCCACCATGCTCTGCAGCAGCCAGCCAACTATTTCTGTCTTCCAGGGGGCCCTGACCTGACCTTCTTTTCCTCCTCTGCATGCAGTGGTGTCCCCACGCCCCAGGTGTAAGAGTAGAGTTGTGTATCTTCACTCATGCCAGAAGTCCTCATTGCATGAATTGTAAAAGCTCATTTGATTGATAGATGGTGCTTGACTTTCCACGTTATAAGAATAGTACCTAAGTTTGTGCTTTGAGGGTCATGCTATAGATAAATAAATGATTCCTTCATCACATGATTAAAAAGATTGCAAAAGGATCTGAGTGTGCAATCTGAATACCCACAGTGGAAACACACCTTTAATTCTGTTTCCTTAAATAGGCTTGAAGAAAAACTTCTTAAATCACGCCCTATCTTTTTTTACCTCTTAGAGCATACTCATTTCATGTAAGTGCAGATGGTCAGATGCAGCCGGTTCCTTTCCCTCCTGATGCCCTCATTGGTCCAGGAATCCCTCGCCATGCCCGTCAGATCAACACTCTGAACCACGGGGAAGTTGTGTGTGCAGTTACCATCAGCAACCCCACGAGACATGTGTACACGGGTGGGAAGGGGTGCGTGAAAGTCTGGGACATCAGCCACCCTGGTAACAAGAGCCCTGTCTCTCAGCTGGACTGCCTGGTAGGTGAACAGGGGCGTGCAACAGTGGAATAAAGTAGCAGGTTGTGTTAAGATTGAAATGACACTGTTACGGTACAATAAATAGTGGCAATTTCAACGCTGTCATTGGTATCAAAGCTTGATATTTAATTTATAATTTTGGTGGCTTTTTGAACTGAGTTTGAATTATGTTCTTTGTCATACTTGTGATTTCCCCGCCCCCAGTGAGTCAAAATCTCTTTAATATCCTAAAATTGTATCGATAGGGGGAAGGATCAAAGACACCACAAACATCGTTTATAAACTTTAACATTTGTTGGCAATCTTAAAGCTTGCTATCCTATCATGCTAAAAGTTGCTCTCTTGCAGCTATATTCTCTGAGAATATTTGGAGATGATGTCACATATTTTTTGTTCTGTTATGTGTGTGAATTCATTACCCTGTCTTAATGTGACAATTAAAAATATCCTCGACTGTTATTCGCAAATTATTTGAATGTGCTAACAAGATGAAGCATTGTTAGCAGCTTTTGTCATGTCATTTACCAGTTCATGATAAGATGTTGCTTCTTGTTACAGAGGCAGTAAAATGAGAACCGTAGCTTGTAGTGGCTACCGCAGCTTGTAGTAGCTACACAAGCTGCTACACAAATAAAGAAAATTGCCCAAATATTTTCCTGTGACATCTCCTAGATGATGGCAGCAAGTCTCACTGGAACAGAGTGTGGGGGAGTGTGCAGGGAATTTGGTGCTCCCCCATGCCAAGAGGTTAATGTGCTGAAATAAACAGAGTATGAAAATGTAACTTTCTACGTAAGCTGTCGAATACAGCTAACTTGAATTGTTTTGGGCTGGGTTCAGGTCTTTGCATTTTGATGCTAATTAAGATTAAGTATCTCTTACTACTGAGTTTTGTAGATCAAGTTTAAGTACTTCCCTAATGTCATGTAATTTTCTGGCATTAATACACTTTATCATTGTCATAAGTATAAATGGCTCATTAAAACCAGGAGGGAATACAATACTTTTATGGATTTCTGCTCTCATGTTAATGCTGTTTTCCTTTCCCCGTGAGTAATCTCTTGATGGCTTCTGTCTCCACAGAACAGAGATAACTACATCCGTTCCTGCAGATTGCTCCCTGACGGCCGCACCCTGATTGTTGGCGGGGAAGCCAGCACGTTATCCATTTGGGACCTGGCAGCACCAACTCCTCGCATCAAAGCAGAGCTGACATCCTCAGCCCCTGCCTGCTACGCCCTGGCTATCAGCCCTGATTCCAAGGTCTGCTTCTCTTGCTGTAGCGATGGGAACATAGCAGTGTGGGATCTGCATAACCAGACTTTAGTAAGGTAGGTCGACAGAACTGGATCATCAGGTTGTGAAGAATTAATTAAACATGGCCTTATGTACTCTTCTGCATACATAAGCTATTTTCTCCATGGAGTCTGCCTAGCTGCTACCAGTATTTCATTGCTAGGCAATGTCATGGTAATACCTTGACAAAAGTCTATAAAATTGTTTATAGGTTTTGAGGGCTTCATAATTCCAGGCCTGTTGAGCAGCCTATAAATATAATTTCCTAAGATCAGTGGGTGTTGACACTGCTGTAGGTTCTTTGAACAGATGGTTTTCTTTGTGTCCTTGCAGTACACAGTGCTCACACTCCAATCTCTTTCATAAGTGCTCCAGCAAATATGTCTTGGGTAAAGATCTGTGTAAATTACCTCATTGCAAACTTAGCGTCGTAGGAGTTCGGGTTGCTGCTCAACTCTAATGTGCAGTAAGCTGGGACTCAGTCACAGAGCCTCTCTGCACACTGCACAGTGTGTGTGTTGTTATGTGTAATATAAAATAATATATGTAATATTGAAGGCAGGCTTTTACTCCTTGATGTTCCCAGTTAGACTGCTCTTTTTTTCCCAGCTTTGTTGGTCACCTGCAGATTCTTATTAAAGTGACTTTTGAATGATCATGCTCCATTCCTTTGGGAGGAGGGGGGTGTTTTCAGTTGAATAGTGGGTATCAGACAGTCAGCAGCAAAGATCCCCAGAGTATCTGACTCATAAAATGTGCTTTTTGAAATCAAATTAGCACTTGGCTGTCTGGCCTGATTGTTTCATCAATTCATCACAAAACTCACGTGGTTGTCCCGGAATTTATATTAATCTCACATTGCTATTGGAATCTACATTACTGTTGTCTGTAATGGCTGTGTGTCAGGGACTGAAAGAAAAAGGAGCTATTTGTATACATGCTCAGAACCAACTCTTTCCTGTGTGAGAACATGTGTATCTTCTTTCCATATTTGCAGGCAATTTCAGGGCCACACAGATGGAGCAAGCTGTATTGACATTTCTAATGATGGCACCAAACTATGGACAGGAGGCTTGGACAATACAGTCAGATCCTGGGATCTCAGAGAAGGGAGACAGCTACAGCAACATGACTTCACATCACAGGTTCAAGCTTAGAAGCTTTAGCATGTTAACAAAAATCTGTCATGGTTTTCTAAAACAAGCATTTTTGGATTTTGGTGGTGTTGTTTTTTTTAAGTAAAGAAGGCAGGCTCAAAGAGAACTCCAAAGAATTTTTCACTTGGTCTCACACTTTTTTTTTTTTTTTAACTTTTTTTTTTTTTTTTAATTTGATGTGGCAGCTAAACATCTTTCTGGATTGTGACTATTTGACAGATTAGTACTTCTCCTGTGAGAATGGTGGAGATTCCTTTTTATAAAAGAACTGCCAGATTAAAGTGTTCCTGTTGCTGTTTCTGTAGATTCTTGTTCAAAAATATTTTAAGAAACTATTTTAAAATGCTGTCAGATAAGCTAGGACATTACATTTTATAGCTTGATTCAGTGCTTTACTATTACAGTTTTAATTGAGCTTTGTTTACATGAACTGATGTATCTTGATTACTGTAGTAATTGGATTATCACATTTTTAAAACTGTAGTAGACCAAAATGTGTTTTTGCATAGTGTTAACAGTGTAGCAAGAGTTGGTGTTGAATATCTCAAGCTCGTTCCTTTACTGATTGCAGCATGTGCTGTGCTAATTCCAGATTTTCTCACTGGGCTATTGTCCAACTGGTGAGTGGTTGGCAGTAGGAATGGAGAACAGTAACGTTGAGGTGCTGCATGTTACTAAGCCGGACAAGTATCAGCTGCATCTTCATGAGAGCTGTGTGTTATCACTCAAATTTGCTCACTGTGGTAAGCAAATGTTTCTATGCCAGTGTTTTCCCTCCTGAGAAATTCTTTCAGGACTACCTTTAAGTGAAAGTAGAGGTATAGTTAAAAATTAGATGTTACATTTAAGTATTAACATTATTTACAAAATTCTACATGACTGCTTTTTTGTGGGAATTGCTTATGTTGTGATCGAATTTGGTAGTGGAACCAGATGAAAGCATGACTGTTCTTTGGATATGTGTGAATGTATTGTTTTTATGATTAATCTGTTTCTTGGGGTGCATTCCTTGAAAACAAAATGCAACAATAACATTTAAACAATCTATTGCAGGCAAATGGTTTGTAAGCACTGGAAAAGATAATCTTCTTAATGCCTGGAGAACACCTTATGGAGCCAGTATATTCCAGGTAATAACCTCCTAGAAGCTGTTTTTCACATACATCGTAGTGCAGTAATGCTGCACATCTCAGGGTCTGTCATTAACTTAAGGAGTTTTTAAATGGAAATTCTTGGCTAATTACTATCTTCCTTTAAGACTTTGTAATTAACAAGATACGTTTTTGTCCTTTCTAACATTTGAGTGATTTAGCTGTTAGAGTAAAAATTTAGCTTTTAATCCAAAATTCTTTCTAATACCCTTCTTTATCACCTTCTTGTGCATATTGCTGTGATATAGTACTCAAGTCTTGTTGTTAGATGAGCATTCACTGAAGGTCCAAAATGTAGCTAAAAGTGAAATTCATATTCAACACATGTATTTCTCTTGGATGAGATGAAAAAAGTTAGTGGATTGAACAGGCACACTTCTGAGCTGAAGGCTGTATCCTTATGGAGGAGCTCCATGGAGTGTAACTGGAAGTTGTAACCTTTCTATAGTATTTATCCCTCTGAGCCCAATGTTAATGGCACTTCAGTGCCATTAAAGGAAAATGGGATTTTTGCATGTCCCTCTCTTTCACCCACAGGTACCTCTAGGCTGTGAATATTTTGTATTAACTGGTGTTCTGGTCCAAATGGTCAGGTCTCACCTGTACTGACACCTGTTGTGTCTCTGCTTTTGGGGACAATGCGGTTTGCCTTGACATGAGAAAGCTGAGGTCAGAGTTTTCTTGCTGGAGGATATTTAGTTCCACAACCACCTCCCACAGAAAGCCCACATGATCCTTAACAAGAGCACATCACCCTTAAAAGTGATGTTAAAATCCCAGTGCAGCTTTCTTACTGAAGGGCAGAGAAAGAAGCTTTACATGCAGTGCAGCAGAGGTTGCTTGGCAAAAACTTGGAATGACTGGGAAGTGTTTAGCTCTTGCAGTGAATGTGGACATGTATTATGTAAAGAAAACATGCACTAAAACAGCAAGTAAAATGTGGCAATACATACACATCATCTCAGAAAAGACAGAAAAGCTGGGAGGAACAGAGCTACTGTGTCCTGTTGTATGCTGTCTCCTGTTCAACTGAAGTACACTTGTGCATCCTGTTCCACCACAGTATCTTTTCATATTTACATCCTCCCTGATAATGCCTTTGTGCAAGGATTTTGTCTTCTGTGTTAGGGAAATAGTGAGAGGAGATAGGTACTACTGTGGAGTCTCATCGTTTTATACATGTGGGTGGGTAGGGCTTTGTAGTGCTTCTCCATACGGATTTCTGATTTAAAACAAACAAGGAAGGGAAGAAGAAGAAGTTGGCTTTTCATTCATTTTATGCAAAAGCTAATGTAAAAAATATTAATAAATGCTTGCTTGTAAAATATATAGGAAGGACTGCTTCTTTTTTTTTTGATTGCTAGATTATCTCTAGGTACATACCATTCACTTGCTTTGCTGCTGCTGTTTCTGTTGCCATAGAGCTTTAGGTGGAACAAGTTTGGAAAAACAGTTATGTAACAAAAGCTTTTGCTATGGTACTGATACTTAAATAAGCTTTCGGTGTCTTCCCTCTCTATAAACTCTACAATTAATCTTCAAGCCTTTCTGGATTGAAAGATTGGAAAACCGTAATTTTCTTTTCCCTTTTCTCTTTTGTTTTGTTTCTTGTAGTCCAAAGAATCCTCATCTGTGCTTAGCTGTGATATATCTGTGGATGACAAATACATTGTTACTGGCTCTGGGGACAAGAAAGCTACAGTCTACGAAGTTATTTATTAGAGACAAATCTGAATGCAGACAGAACTCCTTCTCCTAGCACTTTGCTGTATATTCCTTTTTTTTTTTTTTTTTTTTTTTTTTTCTTTCTAAACTGAGAACTTAAATGCTCATCACAGTTGTGGAATTTATTTTTACCTTCTTAACTTGCTGTTGATTTGTGAATGCTTATTAAGAACTTGTGATACCAAATTGTCAGATATCTACTTGGAAGAAGATGGAATAAGCATATTTAACAGTGAACTTGACTCTTTAATTATGTATTATAGCTGTAATGTATTTATTTTGTTTAAAGAAGTCTTTCTAACAATGAACTGACTAAATAAAGCTGTCTGGCCCGGCTTTAGTTTGAAAGGTACATTGTATACTTTGTGTTTTTGCAGGTGAATAAATTGGGGATCTTGGAGAAGGATGTTCAGGAGATAGTTAAAAGTTACACTAAATAGACTTGTAGTTTCTATTTAAAAAAATAAACTTTGTTATATTTTTTAGTCCTGTTCTTGGATGAGACCTCTAAGTGTTATTACAGTATAATTATTTGGTGGGAAGATGCTGTATCTTAACTATTTTAGACAGTCTTGGAAACTTAGGAAATTGCAAATTGTAGCCAGTGATCTACATGCCTGTGATGAATGGCAAATTCAGTTCACATCTAAATTAAATTCACTTTGAGTAAGAATGTGCTAATTTATATATTTGCAATGTTAATATAGCATCTTGTGTACAGATTTGTTCTCAATGCTTTTCTGTTGATAAACATAAAGCATTTTGGTGTCAAGCTAGGTTTTTTAATATAAACACCTCTCTTTGTTATATTGTAGAGAGTACAATAAGTTGCCTCAAAGAATCACCTTTGTAACTTCTGGAAACTTTTGCAATGTTTCCTTGAAAATGGGGATATGTGTCTTTGGGCAATTTTTCAATTACAAGATATTATGAAAAATATTTGATATGTTCTTTGGAAACTGCACTGAAATAAGAATGGATGCCTACCAATATACAAACTACAAAAGCAATGACCTCCAAGGTAGGATTTGGAAGAGTACTCATTCCGACATACAAAAAGGAATGGATTCTTACTGGGATAAGGACTTGCTTTGTTCGCCAGCAGTTCAATCCAAGTCTTGGTTGGATGTCCCTAAAATGGACGCAGACTGAGCCATTGTGCCAGAGACAACGTGTTATCTTTTTATGTTTGTTGTTGTTGCTGTTAAACTATGATCTGTGACTTTTTTTTTGAATGCTTTAAAAAAAATCTTTAAGTCTGTGGATCTGCTGATGTACAGTGCCTTTGCTGCTATGGATCAAAATCAAAAGACCCTTGTAGATAAATTTTATTGTATAAGTAGAAAATTACTTAATTTCATACTAGAAATGGATTGATGCTGCAAGTAAAAATGGACTGTTCATTGAAGTTCCAAATGTGGTAGCAAAAAATGGTGTCTTAAGTGCTTAGTGTTTGATGTCATTAACAGTTTCGTAATACTCTACATTGTAGAAAGATTTTGATACTAAACTGTGTCATTGTACATAGTTCTAATGCATTGTATTGACCACCAGTACTTCTATAATGGTAGATTATTGTTTGTGCATTCAGACTTTTAAGCATTAAACATAAGTAACTTCTAAGATGCATTTTTCTTTCCGCCCACCCCACCCCCTACCCCTGGCTTCTTTTTGTGTGTGATAATCTCAGTTATGTGTGCAGAATGCTGCCTGTAAGGACAACAGGCATTCAGTTGCAGAGCATGCCACTACATATACTTTGTGATTTTGTCACTGAGGGACAATGTAGAGTTTCATAAGTTTTCTCTGAGCTAGCAAAATCAATGAATTTAGAGTTTCCCCGAGTTGCCTGACTGCATTGATTGTGAATTCTTGGAGGCATCAGCCACAAAACTTCAGCCATGTCACTTAGTAGTTTGCCACCTCCCACTTGTGTAGTTTCCTGTCTGATACAAAGCTTTACGTTATCTCATACCTTGAGGAGAGTGAAACTGGGGACAACTCCTGCTCCCACACCTGCTGAAATATGGGGAGCTCAGCAGGGCATGGGGAGTGATGTTGCATTGCAGCATCACACCCAGTTTTCCCCTTCTAGTGCTAAAACCTGTTCATGTCCCTGGAAGAACTTCTTTTGACTACAGTTGGGTTTAGATCAAGAATTTAACCCAGCTTCCATTCAGACACAGGTTAAAGTGAACTAGGGGAAAGAAATTTATACATTGTGGGGGGGAGGGGTGTGGGGGCTTTGTGCATAACAGCAGAAATGGAAAAAATCCAAGAGGAAATTGGAATTAAATCTTTCTCCCGTAACCCATTTCTGAAAAGCAACATTGTGCATGTTGGAAATTCCCAGGCACGTAAGCCTGTCCTGATGTGATGTGCCAGCCTGTGGTGACTGCCAGTACATTAACCCAGGCTGACAAATTTTTTGGTTTTGTTGAAATGCCAAATCAAGGCTTAAGCTGATTTACTTGTACTGTGAGTGACTGGCTAATACTTGGGGGAGGGGAGTGTAAAGGCAAGTTTCCCTCAGAGCTATCAGTTTCTTTAGAGTGTATGGTAAAGAGTTTTCCAGATGTCCCCCAGAATAATCTGTTTTCACTTGTATTGAGGTTCTGTGATATTTAGTACAATAATGCTTCATAAGGTAAACATGGTGCAGATAGTTTCTCCTGTTACTCTTGTCTGAAGATATATAATTTGCCTGTATTATAATAATTGGAGACACCTTTTATTTTCAGAAGCATTAAAAAATTTAGGTTAGGGTGTACTCCATTTGCTAACAAAAGAGAAACCACCTACTTAATATTTGCGGAGGATGTTATATTTTTATGCAATAGTTCAGGCATAAGAGTTTGCTTAAAAACCCTAAGATAAAGCCTTCTTTTAAAAATAATAAAACACTGCACACTCCTGAATTTGTACCAGAGCTAGTTTTGACAGCAAAGTAATATACATGGCAGGCTGCTTTAAAAGTATATGCTTATTAATGTTTGTATTGATTGTTTGTAAACACTCTAGGAATTAAATGCTTTAATCCAGGATTACTGCAGTTAAATATGTAATCGTCCAAATTTTTTTCCCCTTCAGGGTTCAGTGCAAGTGAGAGGTGGTACAGAGCTACTTTCTGGTTTCCAGTTAAGCATATATAGGGTCATCTTCCTTTTTCATTCTTTAATTTCTCTCACCACTGCAGGCACAATTTTATGCAAAATGGTTTTTTACAGATTTTTTGTGCCACAGACATGCGGCCAGCATACTCCATATTCAAGGTACAACCATTGCTTTCTCTGTATTCTTCTGCTCTCAAATGTTGTTTAGTGCAATGATACATCAGGAAAGCCATTTCTTTCTAATCTTTGTATCCTTTCTGACTGGCTAGTGTAGATGTGTTTAAGGGGAGTACTTTCCATTAAAATAGTATTTTCTGAAAACATGCAATATTAAATTGTATTTCCTCTGCTTGTTCTTAGCTGAAAGTGATTTTTCTCTCCTGTCTCTTTAAAGCTACCCAGTTACATAAAAAAGAAAAAAAAAAAGATACATTTTACTGCCTGTGATGTTCCTGTATGAGGGATTTTTAAGTTGTATTGGAATAGTTCAAATTGGATTTTTGTTTGCTTTTAGTCTGGCACCAGAAACACATAGGAAATTCTTTTTCCTGAAATGTTGTGGGAGTGTGAGAGAAACAGGAAGGTAGCTATGCAGGACCACATATGTCTGGAGCATCTTCTACAGTGACACAGCTCAGATCCTTCGCATGATTAAATTCAGCATCTGTGCTGAAGACAATAATGCCCCCATGGCTTACAACAGCTGAAAAATCACTGTTACAGGCATAGAGGACCCAATCAACCCATTTGGACTGGGGTTTTGAGGGCTTTTTTGCTTGGTTTTGAGGTGTGGTGTGGGTTTTTTGTTAAACAGTTTCATCCTTTGAGCCTCTTCTGTTTTTCTACTAGATGTTGATTTGTGATCATCCCTGCTGAAGTCCCGATGTGATGGGCTTCTACTCAAGGATTTATGCTCTGAAAAAATGAAAAGCAAACCAAAAATTGTTAAATAAAATATGCTCAAGTTCTTATACATGCAGGAGTCAGGAAATTCAAAGCAGTAGCTTGGACTGCAACCATTTCTCATTTGCATTGAATATACTACATCTCTGTGGCATCAAATTGGCATGAATGCAGCAATACAAAATAGGCTTTAGAACATCAAGTATGGCTACTGAGAAGAATGCCACTTTGAATTTTTCAGAGCCAGTGCACTCTGAAGAGCTCAGCCAAAGAATTATTCTTACTTGGGGTACGTGGAATGAGGAGTTGCATTCAGTACTGAAGACCTTTTCTGATAACATTTTGTAGTGACCACAGTGGTACTGAAGAGGGCTGGGCAGTATGGGCTTGATGTGCAGCCAGCCAGCAAGTTCTGCCATAGATTTACATGAGAATCCCCTTCCCAGGCAAAGCAGGAGATGAATCCTGGGCTAGTGTGCTGTAGAAGATCATCTCTGACAAGCTCTTAAATAATGCACCTGCTGCGCCTGCTTTTGAACCAAAAGTTACTGAACATAACCCTTGAGATTTCACGTTTCTTCTGGTATTTGGAGTACACCGTTTCCACCTCACAGCAAGAAATTTTTATGTCAAAACCAATAAATGTTCTTACTCTTACCAAATGATTTTCTGTCCTGGTTACAAGGAAACAGTATTATAGTGTCTTTTTTTATTATTAAAAATGGTGTAGTCTGACATTTACAACACGTCCATAAACCTGCCATCATGTGCAAAGAAGCTCTTCTGAGGGGTCACTTTGACTCACACGGTTACTACAGTGTTGTAGCAGAAATAATTTTTTTCTTGGTTAGGTGGGCTTTAACCCATGATATTGTGTGCATAGTATACATGCTAAAGGAGGGACTGTCTAGCAGCTATTTCTGCAGCTGTGGTTTGGACTTTGCTGATTACCCCAGAATGCTAAAATGCATCTGAAGGGTAAAATTAATAAGTACAAATATTTAAGGATTTTTTAAAAAAATTTGCTGTTCTACAGTAATTATATTGACCCAAACTGTCTTTTAATGTCATATGAAGGTAAGCACTTGTATTACACCTTCTTTTCATATTCGAATAAAAGAAGGGGTGGAGGAATTTAAAGCTAATTTTTACCTTTCAATCAAATCTGTTCTTTAAAAAATACCCCAGTGCTTGTGCTTGGAAGAGTAATTTTCTTGCGTTTATTGTCATTATTCTTGAAGAATTTTATAACAAATGTGCAGTGGCACAATCTACAATAATGCTATGAATGGGGATAGGTGATATGGCTGCTATCCTATGCATTTCCTGAGCAAAAGCAGTATGGATTTTTGGCAATATATTTGAATGCATTTAGAACTCTGTCCATTGTGGCTTAGGGAAACTGAGAGGTTTCAGCAATTTTGTCTTGATTTTTTTACTGTAATTTAGGATGCATTTGATGCAAGATATGATGCATAGGTGTGAGCTGGGTACAGGGCCACAGGCAGGAGGTGCCATTTGGAACAGGCTGCACCACTTCTGATTCCAGGCTCTGCTCTGTGCTGCCTGATGTGTAGCGAAATGATTTGCATGAGCTCTCTGTAAAGTGTTTTTACGTTATTCTGTATGAAAGGAATTATCTAAAGGCTAGATAGCTGTTATTTAGAAAAATCTGTCACAGCTGTATTGAAATATAGGGAGACATTTTCAGTTGGGGAAAGAACAAGGAGGACCTCTGGGGAATCAAGAATTTCAACCTCTTATCAAGCACTGTAAATGTGCAAATGAGGCAGTTGCACCACTGTGTTATAAACTGTCAGTCTTCTGCTGGAGTGGGGAGAAAAGAAATCCTAAAATACATGGTGTAAAGATAATAGACTTCCTTGTGTCTCGGCATGGCTTTAAGGTTTTAGTTATGAAGTCCAATTTACATTCATTTTAGAATAAACAAACATGAATTTTCTTGTGATATTAATGATGGCATGGCTAGCCATCTTAACAAAAAATAGTGACTTTGAAAGAATGAGGATGGTTACCAGGCCTTTTCCTCTCTAACGCATAAAAAAATTCTAAAAAGATCTGCCGATTTTGCAGTATAATCTCTTTAGTGTGGACAGTAATGTTAATATTTCAATGAAAATATTTTTTCCAAAGCAACACTAATGTCATCCTCTGATTTACTACAGCCACCCTTTTGCCTGACTAAAAAAATGCCTACCTCCATTGCAAATTAGCTTATTTCATTGAGGCTTTTAAGAAACAATCAGAATAGCTTCAGTATGTCATGCCAGTTTTAGGGCTTTTTGGGGTTGTATGTGACTCCACTGCTATTTTCTCATTCCTTCCTCCCCTGCTGAGAGCCTTCCTGAAGCTGGTGTTCAGTGCTCAAGAGATGCTGTTGCTTGTGCCTTGGTCTTGATCTCAGGGGTTGCTCAGCGAATGGGGATGGAAAGTGTTGGGTGGATTTGGCTGGCTATAAGCACGGCTGTGACAGCTGTTACAGACTCATTTATGCCTCTTTCTTCCTCTGAACAGTCTTAAAATAAAGAGATGCAGTAGCTGACCCTTCTGCTTTACAGGTACTCATCAGCTGGAAATGATGGAGGAGGAGACAGAGTTGGGAGTCCTAGATGGGCTCAGAGTACCAGCGGGAGACAGCCATGAAAAAGACAAATGTGATCTAGGATGTGTCAGGAGAAGCATTTGCAGCAGAGATAGGGAAGTATTGCTGCCATTATACAAGGCACTGGCGAGACCTCACCTGGAATAGTGAGTACTAACCTGGTCACCCCATGTTCAGAAAAACGTAATTGAAAACGGGACTGATCGGGAGAAGGGCCTACCGAGCAGAATGGAAAACCAAGGGGATGGAGAACATGTCAGGTAAGAAAAGCCTATGTCCTTTTAATCTAGCAAAGTGGCAGACTGAGAGCAGACACAAATGTAATCTAAAAGTGCTTCAAATGTCTATTCATCAAGGATGAAAAGGTATTACAACCGAAAGATAACGCTAGCATGAAAAACAAGTGGGGAAAACAATGTAGCCTGGAATTAAAGAGGCTCCTGTTAGAGCAGGGAGGCCCTGGAGCAGGTTCCCAATCCAGAGACCACTGAGAAAAAAAACAGACTGCTTTTAAGATGGAGCATGATACTTTTACGAAGAGGTTCATGTGATAGCAGGGCACTGGTGTCCAATAGCCCACAGGCCCCTGCCACTCCTTCCTACATGCTTGGCCTGCATATGTAAAGGATGTGTAACGGAATGAAGGAACGTTTACTCTGAAAAAAAACTGGTGTGAGGGAAGGAAGGGAGGAGGGTGGGTGAAGACAATGGGAGAGAAAGGCTGTCAAACAGAAAACACTCATTTGAAGTGTTTCTCTACAGCTGAAAACCAGGCACTTTTCCCTAAGTCCATTTATTATGATGCTGCTTATCTAAAAACAATAGCTAAAAAGATGACCAAAATCTCTGACACAGTGTGCTCCAGCCTGCTTAGACTCGCTGGCTTTGTCTCCATCAGCCCAGACAGATGATCTAGTTTCTTTCTTAAGTCAAAGTGTCTGGATTTTTTTCAGCTTGGTGATAGGGCAGATGCCTCTCCTCCAGTCTGTCACTGGTTGTGTCCATAGCACTTGCGTTCGACGAAGTATCCCAGACTGCAGCTACACAGGCTGGTAGCTGTAAGCTGCTCAGAGTAACAGCAAGGGAAGAGAGGGAAATGGTTTTGGCTGCACAGGAGGGAGGCAAGAGGATTACATCTTGGCATAGTCAGTTGTTGGCTGCTACTGTGTGCTGCTGTGGGAGATGTGGCTTGAGGACAAGGATTGCCAAGGAACCCTTCGCTTACCATGTCAGAAGAGTAGGGGAAAATGGTATTAAAACCAAAATTGTTCCATGTGAAACACAGGCAGCCTTCTTAGACAAGGCTAAATTTTATCAGCCTTGTCTTCTAAATCATGTTTTTCTTGTCTTAATGCCTAGCAAAAGGAAAATTTCTGATCCTGCCATTTGTGTACTTCAAGCTGGGCAAGTCTGTAGCTGGAAGAATTTGAACATGCATGTACAGGTTTGGTGGATCACTGTAAGACTTGTTTCATATCAACTACTTTCTTTTTTCCATTTGTTTCTTTTGGTGTTTGTTTTTTTTGTTTTGTTTTGTTTTCAAACATAGTATTTTCTAAAGCTGAATGTTAGTCCACCAGAGAAATCATTGTTGGCCATCCCGTATAGTTTTTGAAAGAACTTGTTTAGTGTACCAATGTGCAATAAGAACACAAGAAAATTTTGAGCTGTTTTGTGTGGTCTCATGCAATTGAAGGTAGGTTCCTGGACTGGAGTGTAGTAGGTCAATAGTAGGAGAACACACAGAAGAAATTAAACAGATGGATGGGTGGATTTGCTAATGCATAGTTATGAGCGGACTGTACCAGCTGTATAAAAAAAAGAAGAACACCAACCAACAAATCAAAAGAACAACCCCCTGTTTTCCTGCGTCCTGAAAGTACATAGCAGAGTGCAGGCACCTGTGCTTAGTCACTCCTGTAAAAATTTTCATCACTCTGTTGCAATGACTTATGAGAAGAGACTGCTGAGTACTTTTCTGGGGACCTAAAAGGATAATATGATTACTGATAGCTATGTGTTAACACTTACTCCTGACATTTATAGCAGTTTTCCCTTAGGAAATCACCTAAAATAACTAGTGACATTTATATAGCACCTTTGTCCAGTGCACTTAACTGGAACAATCGAGTGAAAACTTTATTTACTGCTAAATTCAGGCTGTTCCTGGACTGGTGGGGGGCAGCTACTTAGCAGAGGAAGCATATATGCTAAAGGATAAGTATCTCCATATTCTTTTGAAAATACAGGATAGCTACATCTTACTGGGAGTGGGGATGTGTTCTATGATGCACTTGGTCATGTGAGCAGGTTTTGGTAATCCCTCATGATTATCATCTGTTTGCCAACCCAGTCATTCACACTGTAGCAATAAGATTTCTTGAGAAGGAAGGACATGAAGTGATCATGGAACATTTAAGTTTCTCTTGTTATCTGTCATTGAGATACTGACCCAAGTTGGTGGCACTGAAATATTTGAGACTTAAGGAGAATACCATCAGTCTTTTCTTCCTGGTGGTCCTAGCTGACTGGGTACAGAGGAACTCTGGCTTCAGGAGCATATTGTGTGGTGTTCACCCTCACACCATCTGGTGATCTCCTCCCACTGCATCTCACCTGCAGCTCTGTGACTTCCAGCCTCAGGGGTATTCTCATAACTGTGGTAATGGCATGAGAGGCAAGGAAGTCTGCTTGTGCCCTAAAGCATCTAAAACAGCTGTGGTCTGGATGGGCTGTAAAATGGGAGCATTCTGAGTCCTCACGAAGAGCTTTTCCCTTGCCTCATCTGAGATGCCCTTCCTCTGAGCTATAGTCTCAGTGAGTCAGGAAAGGAATTTTGTCTTTCATGTTGCTTCCTGATAATATTTTTCTATTGAAAAAAAGAAAAAGAGAAAAAAAAAAAAAAAAAAGAGAAATGAAAATATGTAGGCCCTTCAGCTCCTTTGGACAGCTTGCTATTGTGCCCAACCAAAGCCTCTCAGCTGCTTGGCAGTTTCCGGGCTTGCTATACTTGCAGTTCAACAAAAAGTAGAAATCTTTTTCTTATTGTTTTTTTCTTTTTGTAAAGACTGGCATAATTGAATAATAGAGTGTAAAAGAGCAAATTCCTTTAAGAATGTTATTGAATTTGTTCAAGAGAGACGGGGTTGGAGGTAAAGAAAAAAATTTTGTCTTTCTGCCTTTTATCCCACATCTCTATGTGGCACTAGCACAGTGTTGGTTTATGGCAACATATTCTTTACGGAAAAGAATGAGTTCCTGTTCCAGACTGACTGTTCAAGCTACTTAGTCACCATGTGTATGCTGCATAATCCTATTTACTAGCCCAGCTGGATGAATGCTTGTCCCTCTGTTATTGGTCTTTTACTTCATTTTACAACCTTTTCTTAATAAAGGAAAGGTTTTGTGTCCAAAGGAGGACAAAAAAGATGGTTAAAGGACTAGAGGGCGTGACTTAAAAGGAGCAGCTGAGGATAATAGTTTTTTTCAGCTAAGAGAAGAGGAAACAGGGGTGATGTCATTACTGTCTGTCTACAGCTTCCTCATGATGGTGAATGGAGTGGGAGCTGTTCCTCTCCTTTCTGTTGTCTGATGATAGGATGTGAGGGAATGGCTTAAGTTTACCAGCAGAAGCTGAGACTGGGTATTAGGAAAAGATTTTTTTACTGAGAAGGTGGTCAAACTGTGGTACAAGCTCTCCAAGGAAGTGGTCATGGACCCAAGCTTGTGGGTGTTCAAGAATTTCTTGGTTAACACTCTCAGATACATGGTTTAACTTTTGGATTGCCCTGTGTGGAGTTGGGAGTTGGACTTGATGATCCTTCTGCCTCGGGGTAATCTCTGCTTTTCTGATTCTAAGTTATAGCCAGTTAAAAATTTTAAAAAGGAAAAAATAAAGTCCCTAAACAAAGTAGAAGTACCTTGTAAGTGTTATGTTTTTGTTTCATGGAAAACCTCAGATAATGGATACTAATTCACTTTTTAAATTTAAATTTATATTTTAGATAAATTTTCATATGGAAGCTTTCTCAAGACTCGGAGCCCAGATTCTGCTGAAATGATGAGCTCCCTTCCAGCAGGGCACCCCGGGCATGACTCTGATGAGGTGGGTGGCTCATGTTCAGTCCCCTGCTCTGCTGAACTCAGAGCCAGAGCCTGTGCGCTGGCTGTTGCCAACATCTCAGGCTATTGACCCTAGCCGTCAGATATGTATCTGTGTGTCTTGTCTTTTTTCTGTCTTGTTTCTTAGGTTGCAGCGTTTTTGAATGTGAGGATTGCCTTCTTTTCCATGTGTACAGTGCCTGGCCCTCTCTGAGACCTTCATGCTGCACCAGAACACAAAGTTGGGTCCTGGTTGCTGGTTCTAGATACCTAGATTGAACCATGGGCCTAAAGGTGCCTCTGAACTAATTGCCAATTCTTAATCTGTTTTACAGCTAATTGTTATAATAAACTTACCCATCAATTGGTTATGGTTGTTCTGGGACTCTTTTTTTGCTGTCTTGTGGATTAGATCTTGTGGTATCAGCCCCTACAATCCTATTCTGGCCAAGCTAGAGGATCTTAAAAGTGTGTTTGATGTAACATTACGTATGCCTACAACTGTGACTTCATTTGGAGTATGGGATATTAGACTCTGATCTAAATCTTGTTTCTTTTTTCTGTAATGATAACGGATCAATTATTCCACTGTGGCTCCTAATCAAATATTCTGATAATGTACTCCATTGAAATCTATGGAAATTTTTCTATGAAGCTGCTTTAATTCAGCTTTTATCCCTTATTAAAATATAGTTTATAAATATGCTTCTTTATGAGACATTTTGATATCTATAGATTAGAAGTTGGAAGTGTAACTATTATCTTTTGCTTAGGGATTCATTTATAAACTATGTAACATTATTTCTGTTGAAGAATACATGAAGGACAGAAACATATTTTTAACATTTATGCTTCAGGAAATTTGAGATTAAAAGACAGGCTAGTGTGAAAACCTGACACATGTATAGATATTCCTGAATCCAGAACACTTACATATTTTGTTGCATTATGCAACCTATATCATGTACAAAATTAGGTACCTCCCTAAGGGATATCATAATGTATGTCAGTTGCTATTTGCCATACACTATGATGTTATCCTTGAAGGTACTGGTTTCTTAGGAGGACTTAATATAACAGGGAGGCTTGTAGTAGTTTCCCAGGCAGACCAGAAACTTAAAATATTAAGCTTACTCTGAGTCTTTAAACACCCTTCTAATAAATAGATTATCGCAACCGGAGTCTCATTTCTCCCTTTCTGAACTCAGATTCTGGATGGGTGGGTGAGCTTCGACAGAAGACTGCATTGTAGTTGAAAACCTTCTCCACTGTTACGTGAATGGAGGGCACGGAGCAAGTGTGTAACTGTATCTCTTCTTTTGAGTGCACCCTTGCTTATCAGTTAAATAACAGGTGGTGGTAGTTATGGAAGTCTGGTTGTTGTATGATACTTGGAGTTCTGTATCTTTTCTGTTCTGCCAGGGTAAATATGGCATTTTCTGTGAACGGATATGACTGTAGGTGCTTGATGAGCTGTATGAGTTGGAAGATGCTTCCATTAATTTAGACAAATATCTTTGTTTATATTTCTATTCTAAGTCCATCTTTATAGGAAAATGGTAAAAATATATTTGCTTTTGTTACAACAGTGTTTATATAAGGATTTGAGACAGAAATGGTGTCAGTGGGGTAAATATTGTGCAAAAGTTAAGGAAACACTGAAACTTGCTAGAAACAGTGTTTTTGAAGGTCCCCTGCTACTGAAGAGTTTTAAACAGCCTTTTAGTAACCATAGGAAAATCTATGATTGTTTACATAAAAGCATTTCAGACTCTTCTGTTATTGTAAATTTTGTGTGATGTAAATCTTTATCAAGATAAAAGGTAAAAAAATATTTGTAATTTCCTTAAAAAGTATTTGGTTTTCAGTAGACGAAAGATTATGAAGTTATTCCTCTAAAGAGACCTATATTTCTTGACAGTTGTTAAACCACAGTCAGCTGTATAAAAATGGTTAGCCTATTTGAGTGGTTCACCTATCCAATAGTCCTTTTGGTTGCATGCAGATAAAGTAAAAATGAATGACACATTTAAACCAAATATTTTATCCTGCACAAAAAAGCTATGGTTTTCATTTGGAGACACCATGTATAGCATTCAGCTTCCATTGTTTCCTGTTTTTCTGATTGTTTTTTATGGCTGAATAATTTTTTGTAATAACTGAAACATCACAAGGTGGTGTTTTTTATGATTATAAAATTTATATTATTTTAATATTATTATATAAAAATTATAATTCAACAAGTTAAGGTAAAATATTATTTTCTGTATAAGCATCTGTAAATTTTAATGGACATAGGTGTGAGCTTGTACACATGGTCTATGGGTAGCTTAGACATTAGTTCGAACACGTCTGATATTTGAAGAATCTGGTGCTCCTTTGTTCTGAGAAGTAACAAAATCCCCAAAACGTTGTCATCTCTTTTTAAGGATACAGTCTTAACCTGCTTCCCTCTTTCCTGCAGGCAACCTTATTTTTGCAAGCTGCTGCTGGGAATGGTATTTCCTCCTGGAAAGGAATGTTTTGTTCCCCTTTGATTTTTGCCTTGTTTTCCACTGGACATGAGTTTTACTGAATAAAAACCTCTCATCAGTGCAGGCAGCTACCTGTAAAATAGGATGGTGAGTACAGCTGTTAAGATCCTCCCAAGACACTGGTAAGACCTCTGTGTAGCCTGTCAGAGTCCTGACACTGTGTTGTCATTTATCCCAAGCAGAGCAGTTCTGCTGCTAGATAGCAAAATGGGGTTGAAATTTGTTGTTGCTGCTTTTCATGTTTAGATCAGTGCTGTCCAAGGGACTGGTAATGTACTTACCTCTGCTTGGCCCTCCTGCACCTTACAGCTTTCAAAAGATCTGCTGTTTGATACTGAAGTAATTGACACTGTAACTGTCCTTTACAAAATTCTTTTGAAATGAAAAATGAGCTAGATCTCTCAAGTTGGGTACTATTACATAATACATAAAAGGCGACTATGTATAATAATACACTAGATGTGTTCACTCATTATGCTATAATTCATTTCATGAATATATGTAACTTGCTCAACTGAAGCACAAAAGTGGCAGAGGTGTAATGCAATCATTCAAAGTCATAAAGGATGATACATTTTTCTTAAAGGGACAGTCCTTTGATTTCCATCTACTCTCACCACCTGAGCAAATTACATTTTACTTCCAGGGAGAAAGCCTCAGGTCTAGAGCCAGGATGCAGTTAGGCTTTGTAGTTGCACTTTTAAACAATTTTGCTTATATGGCTCTGCAACTACTACCTGGGGTATGAGGATGCTTTTGAAAAGTAGCCTCTTTGAATTCCAATATGAACTATCAAAGAACAAAAAATCCACAACCCAACCTATTTTCATCTTCACAGAACAAAAAATGATAGAAAGCTGACTCTGACCTTTATTTTGTTCAGAAACAAGTCAAATGTGAAGTACAGCGTAGGTGGGAAAGATGATGGTAAAAAAAACCTTTTTCTCATATAAATATGTTGACAAAAGGAGTGCTAAAAAATAATCCATATGTTATGCAAATATGTATATGAAATGCAAAGATACAAATGTGGGGATAATACCTGTATACAAAAAGCTAGCTCTGTACTCTCCAGAAAATAGGTGAATGTTTAATTGCAATCAACAGCAATGATCTATAATGTTAAAAATAACTGTTATTAGAATTGGACAAGTTGTAAGGCAACCAACAATTGTCAAGACAGTTCAATCTGTAAAACTACTTGCCATGAAATCCTTGAAATACAGAATACAAAAGGGCACACAGTTAAAGAAGGAGATCTTTGTTTAAGCCAAACAAGACTGGAATAGGATTTTTTTGTGTATCTTCTCTTTTCTATCTAATGTCCAAAAAAACCTGGTAGATTAATATGGTTTTGAAGCTGCCTTTATTAAACGTTCAATTTTTAAAATAAATACTGCAGATAAGCCTAAGTGGGTGAAGGCCTCATTTGGTAGGTTCCTTTTTAATAGGCTGTTTTAAATGTATTGTTTTGTGGTGATGGAAACAGAGGAAGAAAAAGAAGAACATGAATAGCTAACAGGTTTCACAGATGTATTCTTTTCTTCAGCAGAAGGAGAATGGATGAATGCCACTTACCTGATCTGGTTCCCTAAGAATTCCTGACAAAGGTCGTAAGAGTAGTCTGAGGTTTTTTTATCAGCATTTGAACATCTACTTACTGATTATGATACGGTGTTTTGTTGGGTACACTCACCAAGAAGCTTAAACTGAAATGCTTTCAGGTCACATCGAGTAATTCACAGAAACAGCAGATCAAGAGCTAAGCCATGCAAAACCACACTTGTGGTACAAGTGGCTGGAGCTTAAGAGAATTGAATTTGACTGCAACTATGCTTGGTAGGAAAAGGAAGTTTCCCAAAATTTCTTGTCCTTTTCTTGTGTTGGGGCAACAGAGACCTAATGATGGCTAGTGATTCTGAAGAAATCCTGAGCAATCTTCCCAAAATATGGACACATGCTTTAGAAGTCACCCTGAAATCTTGATAACATATCTTCTCAAAACCACAAGAGTTACGCACATTTAAGACTCTTGCCAGATGCTGCCAAACCCTGGGTCATGAGTTGTAGCAGTAATCTGCCCATTGGAACACCAATAAACAAGTGTAAAAGGTATTTTCTATCTCAAATTGCTCTTCACCACCAGTGAAAGAATCTTTTCCCCAGCTCAAATACTACCGCATCACACTTTTTTCTTCTTAAAAAAAAAAAAAAAAAAAAAGGAAGTCTATTCCTTACTAATGCACTGTGGGTGTGAATAATCACTTGGTGTTTTGATTTTCAGCCAGTATTGATGGCTGGAAGAGGCTCTTAGGGGAAATGAAATGTGAAAGCAGGAAGAGGCAAGAGGCATTCCACTGAGAAGGTGGACTGGGTGAGTGGGTACCTAGCCCAGGTGTTGTTCACTGCCACTTTCAAGGAGACCTTGGAAAGGGCCTCCTGGAGAAAGAGAATCATCTTGCAACCCTTTGAAAGCTTCAAAACCTACTGCTGGCAGGTGTGCAAAATTTAAAGCAATGTATTACAGCATCTCATGCCTAATTTAGAGCTAAAGCGTGTTTCCAAGAATGCGCTGACTGTTGCAGAAACCACCAGCACAATGCTGAGAAAGCTCCTCTCTGTGAAAGCAACCATGTTACAGAACAGATCCTACTATGGGCTTAAAATCAGTGCTGGCTGTCTGCCAAAGGGCAGATGTTTTTAGCAGCTCAGGAAAAGGATCCACAAAAGAAAGTCTGTTACCACAAGAAATACTAACACTTGCCTCTGGAAATACCTCCTGGTTTGTGGAAAACGAATTAAATACAGTCGCTGAAACCGTGTGGTGTTTTGTGGTTTTTTTTTTTTTTTTTTTTTTTTTTTTTTTTTTTTTTTTTTTTTTTTACTTTATTTGAATGGATTACATTAAGGACACTTCAAAGTGTAAAAACTATTTTTGCTAGTACAAAATAATGAGATTCTTCAGACTCACTATAGGTTACAAACTATCTTATGCTGTTCACATTGTGCAAAAATATTTACAATATACTCTGAAAGCAAAAAAAAGAAAACAGTCCTTTACCTAAGCTTAGACACTTACTAGTTTTATAACAAGTATTGGTCACTTACAAGACGTAAGAAGTATTACTCATGATAAGATTTAATTAAAAGGAAGCAATTAGAGGGGATACTTTCAAAGGCATCTGGCTGCCTCAGATCCATCAGCTTACAATGGAAAACTTGGCAGCTAGAGTACCTTACTCAATGTGCTTTGAAACTCCTTCTTATTCCTTTTTCAATACCAGGACAAAAGTGAAAGGGCGAACGGCTTCACTTGAGATTTTCAAACTTTTTGGATCTTAGAGATCTGAAACAGCCTAGGCTGGAGAGACTTCCAGTACACCTTAGGTGCTGACTTTAGTCAGGGCAATAGACTTCTTTGCTGAATATAGTTGAGTTTTGATTTTGGTTTTATTTTGATGTTTGCTTGGGTTTTGTTGTTGTTTTTGTTGTTGTTGTTGTGTTTGTTTCTTTGTTTCCAGAGCTGTGTGTGTTGTTCAACTTGCAGCCTACAACAGAATTACTAGACATTTGCATGCAGTTGACAAGCATGGCTTTTGCTTTCTTTGGAAAGCTGAGCTGCATCAGGCCAGTTGCGTAGTCTGAAACCATGCTTTCCTTGAAAGTTAGGAAGTGTCCTTAACAGGAATGTCAAGCAAGATTTGCTACAGATGTATGTGAACAAATACAGCCATGCCCAATTCTTGATGACAGTGATACTCCTTCTGACTCTCTTTCAAAGGAATAGCTTAGATAGTGTGGACTTCTCACACCATAGAAGGATGAATGTGCTCTGAAGACACCTCAAGCAGAGACATCCCCAGTCTGCTGTGACTGCCTAAAGCATTTAGATTATTTTTTTTTTATAAGTGTCAGTTTTAACCAATCAAGTTATATGTGTTTTTCAGCCTTTCTGATGGCTGTTGTTTGCCTTTGGCTATTGGCAAAAGTAATCTAAGTTTTTTTAAGATATGAGCTTGCTGATACAATTGGTCTCTACCACCTAGATCCTGTTCACCTAGCTCATGTATGCAATGGTTTAGTTTTGTTATTTTGAGAGATCTGTATACTGTGCAAATCATATACCATGATTATGAAAGTCCCTCTCTCCATCCCATTTCTCCCTTTGAATCTTTGGAAGCTTCTTATTCAGCAGTGCAATAAATGAAGATTACTCCTAGCTCTTCGGTTAATGTTTTTTAATACTTTGGAAAGCCTGATAATCAAACTGGTTACCTTACTTGGATAGAGGAAGGAATGCTGATGGTATGTGAAGTTCATAATACTAGTTCAGACGAGCTCTGATTCAAAGCTTGAAATGTAGGTTACTTTACTTTACTTTACTACAAGTGAAATCTTTACTACAGCAGGTAGCTGGAGCTGTGTGAAGAAGGAGATGAGTTTGGGAGGGATTTCTGTTTGTCACTTTCATTGAGACTGTGTTTTCCAAACTAACTACCGCCTGAACCTGCCAGTTGCTTAAAAGGGTCCTTTATATGATACATTTCTATACCGGCTGAGATGTAATTTATATCAGTTTTATTCAGCAAATATTACTAGTCTTCTTTTTTAGCTAATCCTCTTTTTCATTGCTGTAATTTGCATGAGAGCACATAATTGTTGTATTGTTGACCGAAAGTGTGTGTGTATGTGTGTGTTTCAGCTGTGTGGAACATTTTTAGATTTTCTAGACTTTTGCCTGATTCTCTGGTTCAATCATTCTGCTCCATCTGTTGCAAAATGAAAGAGTGAGTGAAACATTTCAGAGAAGAGTTGTGTCTTAGATATCTAATTTCTGTAATGTGGTGGCACTTGAAGTTCAGGTGAGCCTGAAGTGATTATAGTCCTTAAAACCAAAGTCTGATCTTAATGAGAATCGTTGAGTATCAGGACTTTTGTGTTATTTTGGATAAAGGAGAAAGGAGATTTCTTTATGTTGAAAAAAATGTAATTTTGGTATTGTATCTGTTGTAATAGAAAATATCTTTTTTTTCTTAGTAAGAGTCATCTAAGACTCAGCTTCAGGAAATCATGCAAGCAGATATTTTGATCCTTTTCTGTCCAGGGAAAATCTGTATTTACATGTCAAGGAAGGTTTTATATGTTCTACAGAACTTGCCCTGTTATAAAACACTCTTTTTGCCTGGCAATTATATTTGTTCCTTGTTAGTATATTGTAGGACTTGTATACCCTTTGTAAATATTTATGTAATCTCTCTCTCAGAGATATAAAAATATCTTGTAAATGAAAAGAGATATTTTACTTTGCTCCTTTCTATTTGGAAATGTATCTTAATTTATAATATTCCACAGTGTAAGTATTACAAGAAGATATATTTGGAATTTGATTAATTTCTACCCCTTCTACCCCCCAGACATCAATGAGCAACTTACTATTGTTAACTTTCTCAGTGTGAAGACTTCTTGATTTTCAGCAGCTCTTTGGAGTTCTTTAGAGTGCTTACATGACATACGTGGCTGAGATGATTAAAATGTATGGTCCTGAGTGCTTATCATTACTGGAGTTCTTGGGACTGCAAAACTCAAAAGCAAATGGATGAGCAATACTGCTGAAATCTTGTCTAGTACTTGTATAGAGTGTGACATTCTGGGAATAAAATCAATTTTCTTCTGATTTGGTGAATAACTCTAAGTGCAGTTTTCAGAGTTCAGAAATCTTAATTTATCTGAATTACAGCCCTGTTCTTTTTCAGTTTGAGAAAGTGTTCATGACTGTTAAAACAAGAATGAAAAATATGGGCATGAAGCAGATGTTACTTTTCCCTGCCAGAACAAGAATTGGCTAACACTGAATATACTTCTTCCTACAGATAATGCAATATTTCTGAACGAAAAGGGTGTGGACTGGATTTTGAGAAAAAACTTTTAAATACTCTAGATAAATAAATGGACTATTTAATTCTTAGAATGGATTCAGATGGGCATATTCTTTGAGTAGTCTGCTTTTTCTTCGTCAGTCAACATTCACTTAATACACCCTCAAAATACTGCACGCTACTGGAGTAGGTGTTGGAAAATAGCTCCCCCTGTGGACATTGTATCCCTGCTTTGTGAAAATGTTATTTCCAGAATAAAGTAAAATAAATAAACATGCCATTCCAGAAATGAATGCTGAGGGAGGGATGGAGGGAGGGAGAGGGAGGTGTCCTGCAGTAACTACTCCAGTGCCTTTCCCAAAGTAGAAGGCCTCTGGTTTTCTCCAAGTGAAGATCAGTCAAGAGCATATCTAAAGAATGCCAGCATTTCTGAAGAATGATAAATCCCAGCACTGCCTTTGTTACTAGCTAACAATCTTGAGTGTGGATAGTCAAATTAAAAGACACTTTGCACCATGCTCAGCTACTTGTTTGATGAAAAGAAGTCTGTATTTCTAGTAGGACACTGGTTGGAGACTCTTGACACAGCATTTGCTCTTACTGGTGCCAGGAATAACCTCAAGCAGATTGCTCAGGTCACATTTTGGCAAAGGGTTTGAGCACAGATTTATGTCCCAATGATTGCGAGACATGTGTTTCACGGAACAGAGAATAATCCCACCGCTACTTAACTTCTCATGTGAAAAACTGAGGAAAAATACCAACCTTTTTCCAGCCCTCTTTTTCTGTGTGGTCCGATTGCATTGTCAGCTTTCCAAGACAAGCATTTTCTTTCTGTGGAAATACATCCTATTTGTGATACACCTCTGCGAGGTGAATTGGTTCATGCTATCAACTGTCATCACGGGCTCCCTAGCAGTCATGATGTTTCCCTGAAATTTCTTGGCACAGATGTTTGGGTGAGCATTCTCTAACCTGTTTCACCAAATGACAGAAAGACCTACTATTCAGCCTGTTCTTTGCAGCTTATTTGGATAATTTAGGCTCAGATGAGATGGTCACCCAGGAGCAGCAACACCATCTGGCAGCATGTAATACTGAGAAGCAGGGAGGGATTGCATCTTCTATTGGCACAGCCATAGCATCTTATGCATCCAGAGCTCTCTTGTAGGCAAGATAAAACACAGTGCAGCTCTTTTTAGAGATCCTTATATGGTACAGCTATAGAAAAAGTCTGTCATGCTTTCTTTCCTAATGGTTGGTCTGTCATTAGATGAGTTAAGTAGTCTTAGTTTGTTTGTGCACTTATGAAATCTCTGTTTTTTTGTTACATTTGAGTGTCAGAGGTTTTTTTGGTTTTTTTTGTTTACGGTGTGCCTTATACTCAGACACATGAGATTCTGGCAGAGTTACGTTTGTTATATTTGAACACTTAACCAGAGTATTTTAGATCTCAAAAACATACATATAATTTTTTTCTTTAACGCCATAAGAAGTTATTTGCCGGTCAATCAAAATAGAAATGTCAGAAATGCTAGAATTTTATTTTCATGACTGAAGCTGCTAACCCCTCTTCCAAGACAGTAATATTGCATTTTCAGTCCTACTAGCTTTCTTTTTTACCATTTAAAAATGTAATTCATACAGAAAACATATTTAAGAGCAACATAAGGTTGCATGATTATGTTCTGAAGTCAGGAAAGCTGAATGCAGCATGCAGGGCACTTCAACCCATAGACAGCCCTTGCTGTAGTTACACCCAGATTTAGGATCTGCTTTTAATGTGGATCTCCATTTGCATTCTTATTTATATAATTAGCCTTTGAAATGGGAAATTAAACTAAATGTTAGATCTCTAGGAGGCGTGGGGAATACACAGGTTGCTCTTGGTTTCTTTCATTCATTCCATCTGTCCTGAGCCAGACCTTTCATCTCATTCTCCAGCTAAAGCACTTTGCAGGAATTGGTTTGAAGATTGCTGATGTTTTTTGACCTTATAATAGACAAGGTCTGTAACATTCATGCCTCTTCCTTTTAAAGTTGCTATGTAAGATCTGAGCATAGTCATCTGCTCTCAAGTTTCCCACCAGCCTTTTCATTCCAGATGGTGTTCTATACATAGGCCTGGTTGGCTATCACCACATTTTTTTTGGTATTGCCAACTAAAATTCATCTTTAGGCAAGAGATATTGAAAATCTCTATGTCTGTGCATTTTCCTCCATATTCTGTTTTAGTGTTGACAAGACATGGCTGTTGCACGTTTTTACTTCAGTTTTTGGTTTAGATTAGGCATCTACATCGGATGTTTCTCACTTGTCTCAATGCATTCATTACGGTTGGAGTTCAGTTTTGTTTAGATTTTTTTGACAGTTGATCTTGTTCTGAGCTTATTCCCATTTACAATTTTTGGCTTTCTTGAAGTTAGCACTTAGGTACAGACATATACACACACTACTTTTCTTAGCTTTGAGTGAGTAACTTTTAATTTTAATACTTTCAAACATGTACTATATTTTGCATTATCTTTTGTTCTTTGTGAAGTTTCCAAACCTTTACATGATGTATCATATGCAAATTTCAGTTCCCTTAGCTATTCCTCTTCATTCAGTTGATTCCCATCTACTCTGTTCTGCAGTACCTCCATATCACAATGGCTGATCATGGAGACACAAACATGTACTCAAGTGTGCAAGCTTGTGTGTGTACATCACACACAGACCTAACATGGATCTGCTCCAGTTCCAAGTATCATATCAATACTGATGAATCATTTTCAGTCATCTGAAAGAACACATACGTATGTATTTTCCAGATCAGAAACTAACATGACAGGTATTAAGGAAAGTTATTTTCACCTCAAATATTATTTCAGATCCTTGAAATGAAATAATTGTAATTTTCTTTAATGTTTTGCTATCTCTGTTATCTACAGAACTGGTTATTCCAAATAAAACCACAGTATTATATTTTTCCAAGAGGCTGTACGTAGAGTGGGGTAAATGTGAAAGACAGAGGAAGACAAATGTGAGGCCTCTCTATAAGCTGCTCCAACAGGGAGAGACATAGTTGTTCCCCTGCCTGTACTCAGCCTCATGTCTTTCTTTCCCCTCCATCTGGAGGTTCGCACCTCCCATATGGCTAGAAAAGCTGGTTATGTGAATGGTCGGTAAACTGCTTGAGTCTAAAATGCACCAGGTTAGCTAAAATGGTAAAAAGGGTAGCTCAAAAGTAGCTAATTTGATTAATTTTGAACATGACATATTAGGAAGCTCAGCTGGAAAATTTAAAAGGATTGTAACTTTCAGTGGGAGGAGGTGAGAGTCAGCCAGGGGAAGCTGAGCACGGTAACTTCCCCTTCAGCACATGTGGGTCTTAGGCCCTCCCTATAACTTAATCACATTTCATCTTAGAAAGCAGAAGCACTGTTTGTAATTTTTGTCATTTCTACAAATTCCTCTAAATTCCATTCCCCCCCCCCAAAAAAAAAAAAAGACAAAAAAAAATTGAAGACAAAAATAGTGCACAGAGATTCTCAAAGATTAAAGAAATTAACAAGCTAGACCCCGAAGAATCATGCTATAAATGTTGAGTAATTGATGCTGACTTTTTTTGTGGTTTTTCTGGTTTCTGCTTTGTGGTGCTTGGGTTTAAGCATTTTTTATACTTTCTCTTTTTCTTTTAGGACACTCTTGGCCCATGTAAATATATGACTAGGAATTTATATTTCTCTTAAATGTGAGATGAGTTTGTATTCAGTGACTGGTGTTAGGTATGCTGACTTAAAAATCAAAAGAAAACAAGCCAAAAACCTGCTGATTATCAAAACAGTTTCTAGTCTCTACTCCTTTTGGAGAAAACATGAAATCAGAGCAAGTGATTGCATAATGTCTTGACATGTGAGTCTCCAGTTCTTTTGATATAGGTATAATTAATAGCATGACAATGGTGGTTTCATCAGCGTGAGATTTCTTTTCCCCTTAACAGGTAGGAGTACATATTGTTAATTGTATGAGTCAGAATACAGTGTTTGGCTTTCCTAGGGCTGCATGCATGTGGATATGGGGTTCCTATATGATTTCTGGGCAGAAAGTTGAAAGAAGCTGAACATGTTCATCTCAGTGTTACTAAATTTAATGTGATATTTCCTGTTAGTCTGGTGAAATTCGACTGGAGCTTTGTGTAAACAATAATCTAAGACCTGTCAGTCTACTTATGATAAAACAAAACTACTATGCAGCTCTAAGTGTTTTCTAAAAGAGAAATAACATGACAAACATCAAAGGGTGAGCTGACACTGGTACATAATCATCCATGAATTCTGTGAAAAACTGCAATACCTATCGGTTTCAAACATAGAATGTGAGAAAATTAATTATTTCAAATCACCTTCACCTGAAATTGAATTTTGAACCGTATGTTTTCTATTTAAAATTAATTGTGTGGAAGCTCTTTTCATTCAGTGTTAGTGAGTTTCTTTATTTTGAACTGACTTGGTAAGAATACAAAGGTTAGCCATCTCTGCTAACCTGCAGGTCCTCTGCTTCTCCTAGCGAGTGTGGGTGCATACTCTGTTGTCTTGGATTTATAAATATTCAGCCTTGTGCAACCTTACTTATGCAAGTTATCTTTAAACAGGGAGTCACAGGGCAGATACTTTTTAGTTTGTAGAGAGCCCGCCACATCTGACTCCTGTTCTGCAAAGGTACTTTATGCATTATATGCTAGTTTTGAATTCTTGGATCCTGTGCACATGCCTGAGCACAAGCATAAGTACATTGCCTAAGTTTGTCCTAATATGAGGCTTGATCCTCCTCTACTTTCAGATGACCATTGTCAACATTATAAGGCTCTCTTTAAACTCCAAATGAGTAAGCACTCCTTGTAAAAGTAAGTATCTCCAGGACTCCACACCTGGAGAGTGTAACAGATACTCTGGTTTCAATCATATTCCCTGTATGGGACAGTCATATAGCTAATGAAACAGCTAATGAAACAACAGCCAAACACAGTAAGTCTGGAGTTTTGATTCTACTACCCTTCTTCTACATATAAGACTGAAGCACAAAATGTTACATGCTTGAAATTTTACGTCTTCAACACTGTGCTATTCCAGACACTAGCTTGCTTGACCAAATATATGAAAATAAATAAATAAATAAACAGATTAGTGTTACACAAGAATGAAATAATGCATTAGCCTTTCTCTCCTTTTCCACAGGAGAACATGTGCCTTAATGTAAATATCCTGCTGCTAAATTTCTGAAATATCTCTGATTATAATTCTAACACTATATGAAAAGGAAAATAAATGAGAGGTTTATATATACTTTATATATTTTAAAAAAACATATTAAGTGCACCTTTTTTTCATGGTCTTGGTGTTTCTCTGCATCTGATAGTTCAGCGTAGCAGTTTATGGACTGACATCAATGCCGTAAAGTAGTAAATCAAACTACGACTGACAAGTCCTGTCTTCTAACACTGCTGCCATTTGCTCTGTACAGCTTGTAGGAGGTGGAAAAAGGCCAGAGATTCTGGACAGTGCACAAAATCCAACACCTACCCCCTCAAAACTGGGACAGAGATGGAGATATTCAGCTCTTCCTCAATGCTCATCATCTGTCACAATCCGAATCGCCGACTCTGGGTCTCGAAATGTGCTAGGTTTTGTGATCCCCTGTGGACAAATAAAGGTGAAGTGTACACCAAGCAACAGATAAACCCAATTAAACTTTTATTGACTACCCAAAAGCAATGACTTCGTGGTCAAGAGTGCAATCTTAACTGTTTCATACTGTAGGTTATACTACACAAGCAAAATGGAACTTTCTATACCGTATGTTATCAGTGGGTTAAAATAGGTTAAAGAAGAGAAAAGGCAAAAAGAAAGGAAGAGAAGTAGAGATGATAGGAAAAACAGATATCACCACTCTTGGATCCTGCATTGGTGATGGTGGGTAGGTCAATCCTTTGGTGAAGGGTGCACATGTGACCTCTTAGAGCCATGTTTTTTATAGTCGAGTCTCCACCTCTGATTGTGCCAGTTGTGCTGTTTAAAAGCTTATTTATGTAACTCTTCATCTTCTGTGCAGGTGCCATTGTGGGGGGTGGTTGTGAAGGGTCTTTTTGGGTGGTCGTGAGCCCCTTCCTCAAATGAACTCTGTATGGCTTCTGACCATAAGTGGTGTGTTGCTGTGATGGACCTGTCAGGGCACGGAACTACGTGCCCTCTGGAATGTCCTCTGTCCTCCCTGTCCATCCAGTGTTAGCTGACTTCTTATCATAGCTATGCCAGCATGACTTGTCTTGCAACAATGTTTGGGACATCAACACACATTAACTCTTTCAGTCCCTTGCACTGTCTTCCACCACTTGCCAGTTCTGCAGGTTTGTAAAAGCAGTTTATTTAAGGCTTACCTCATATGTCACGTATTATGTCCATGACATCATACGTGGAGCTAAAGCACTTTGCATCAGCATGGCTCTGTGGTAGAATCGTGCATCCAGGGGCAACCAGGGTACAGCCCTCCAAGGAAAGAGGGCTTGTGTTTGGTGGGCATCAAGTGTACAGTGCATTGCAGCTGTGAGGCTTTGGACATGCAGGGATGGGAATGGTAGCCTCAAGAGAAAAGAAGCTGGAAGGGTAAGCCGAGGCCATGGAAAAAAAAATGGTTTCCAAAACATATAGCAAACCCTTTCCCAGTGGTGAGCAGTGAGGAGCTCATCTCAGCTCTGGCCTGGTTATATGAACAGCCAGAGAGTGATAATGTTACTATCTAGAAGATATTTATGCTAATATTGCCTTCACAGTTAACAAGCTAAATCTGCCAACAACGAAGACTTTTAAATATTTACTACTTTACTTCTAAGGCAATCAATTCTGACAAGCTAGGAAGTAGCATTAAAGCACTATGCAATATGGTTTATAATCCTCTTATATTTATCACTCATATTTCTGGGGTCAAAGATGATGTCATTTTCCAATGGTTGCCAGCAGCCATATGCTCTGAAATTACAAATAGTGCTAACAGAAACCTTAATTCATCAAAAAAATAGATTTTTTTGCAAGTGATTTCTCTACATGATCTTCCAGAACACCATTGTGTCCCTCATAAAATAAATTCTAAATGTTAATCCTTTTACCCTTGTTAATCTGTGCAGAGCTGTATAGTACTACTATTACTGTCCTCATTTATTTTTCTTCCAAGCAGCATGACAGGATGCTTTTAAAGGATACAGGGACCCAGTATTTTACCTACGTCGAGGATGTTTTCTTTATATTAATTAATTTCCACCATTAAAAATGAATGACAGCAATGTAAAAAGTATCTGAGTACACATTAGTAAGATATTCTTGTTCTTTGCAGAAAATGTAACAGGTTGTGAGCCAGTGAAACAGACAACTTCACTTGCAAAATCTCTTCAGCATAACACTTAAGCATGCACCTAAGACACTTCCCAGTAAGTGCTTAAATTTAAACATGTGCTCTACTGTTTATTGAATTTGGTTCATGATATGCACCCATGAGTATGTTTATTTAATAAATAATCTTTTTTAATGCATGTTTTCCTTTCCTGTAGCTCACCAAGCCTCATTCATTTTAGTTCCCTCTATTAAAATTTGTTTGCTTGTTTTGTTTTTGTGGTTTTGTGGTTTTTTTTTTTTTTTTTTTTTTTTTTTTTTTTTTCAAATATTCTTGCTTTAGGAAGGACAGAACCTTTTTTCATACTGTGATTTTTTGATTGTGAAAATTTGGTTTCCAACTCAGTAAATTTTTTGAGAGCTTGCAATGTTAGCTGCCTTATTTTCAGTCTTTTCATTTTAACTTGCATCTAGGAAAAGCCATCTTTATAGGTAAAATGGATATAAAATAAAGGTGATCCTGAAGTGGAAGATAAGTAGTAATTATAAACATCATGACTGTTTGCACTACTTTGTACACAGTAGATAAACTGCTGCAAGGTAAAGAGTAATTTGTTTTGGAATTAATAATCCTAATTTTAAACAGGAATTAATTACATCAGTGTATACCATTTTATATCAGTCTATCAACGCTGTATCAACTGTGGGGATATGTATTTCACCAGTGTGACAATATTTGTACAGAAATTCTCGTTACAGACAAATCTTTAGAGGCTGTCCTGAAAGTGATAGGCAGCAGACTTGATACAGATATATGACCCAGTCCCTTTTCTAGTCTTGTGCACTGGAGGGGAGGGTAGATAGTTGGGGTGGAGGGACCACTGCTATATGGGTTGTAGAATCAGGACAGACTGGTACTATATGGCTATAAACAGGACGTGGCATATGTTCCCTGGTGCTGACCATTGTCTCTCCAGCTTTTATCCAACCAGCATGTAGGACTGTGGAGATGGGGAGAGGGCAGCCATGGGGCCGTTGTGTAAAGGCACCGGTGTCCATCAGGGCTGCAGGGAAGTGGGCAGGAAAAAGGACAGGTGTATCCATAGCAGCTGGCCTCTGAGGTGCACAGTCAACAGCATAGCTAATGCTGGCCAGTCTATGCAGCTGTGTGCCTGGAACAGTATGTTCTGCGGCTTTTCTTTGCTACTTGGTTACCCCACTGTTGTTCATGCATCACCCAAAGCATCTTGAAAAGGACAGAACATTATCTATTATCCAGATGGCTTCAGAAAGTTTGGATTTCTCCTTTTACTAGCAAAACATCAGTATTTTTTTAAATTGGATTGTTATTATTTCACACCAGATCAAAATATTAAAGTTGGTTTTAAGCAAGATTTGTATAAACTACTTTTATATGCCCCCTAATTTTCCATTAACATTCTTATGTTTTTATGCGAGAGCTATGGGTTTTTTTAAGCTTTCAGGTCATCTCTGCCAAACTGTAAAAAAATGCAAACATCAATAAAAATATTGGCTTGTGTAGTTCTGCTGTAAATGCTGGTGCTACACAGGGAGAGCATCATATTGGTCTGTTAAATTTCAGAAAAATGTGCAGAGGTATAATTGCTTCTCACAAAATAAAGTAAAAAGCATATTTCCAGAAAAAACAAAAATAAGGTCTAGCTTTCCTGACAGCAATACTCAAAAATAATTTCCTTTTTATTAATAGATATTGAAAAAAAGTTGTGTTTTTTAGGAGGTAAGTATTCACTAATGAAAAGTGCAAAAACAATCTTGAAACGTCGGTGTGCGTGTGTGATGTATGTCTACATACAAAGATTATTTTTACATTGCATTTTAACTTAAAATACAGGAAAAATATTAAAGGTAATGAAAACGATACATTATTGAAAAATATTAATGAAAATGATACATTATCAATGTATCAGTAAAATTTATTAGATTAAATTCTGGAACTCTGAGTTCCCCTTGAAACACACCTATGACCAATTCATAAACTTCTCAAAAAGATACTTGAGAGAGAAATGTTTGCAAACAGCTAGTCGCTTCATTGAATCACTCTATTAAGTTTCCTTGCAGTATTTTTCCAGTTACTGTATTGCCATGCTTATTCAAAATTAATATTAGTGTTAAGTTCCATTCAATATACCTTGGGAAAAAATTCCTATTGTTACTCTTTTTGGTCAAACACTAATCACCAGAGATTTAAAATCCTGTATTGCAGCACAGCATTTTAATACCAATGTAGTTAAAGTGTTTGTCCCTTTTGTAATTTTATTTATCACTTCTTTCAAGTATGTGTTGAAAAATAAGATGTGAGTTATACAGACTGACACTTAAGCTATGCCTTTGGGTCTAAGACCATCATAACATTAGAATATGGAGTTTTTTATAATCCCAAATCAATTCATTAATTTGATAAACAAGCATAATTGCGTGATTTCAAGTAAGAAAGACCCCACTCTGGAGTGTGTAAAAATTGTACTGCATTGATGTGCAGTGTAAATAAACTGAACTCCTCACTGCAATTTCTGTTTAATTATTATAAAATACAACAGGAATTCCTCTTTTTCTGCACTGTGTTGGAAGCCCTTTTACTGAAACATGACGTGGCTATCACTGCATTAGTCTTTCTCACTGTGGAGCAGTCTCTTTACCTTTGCACCCCTGGAATTTTAATTTTCTGAATCACTGGAAGACAAGTAACAGTGTTGTTTGCCTGTATGATGGGAGTGGTTCTTCACAGCTTGGGATCTGAAGGACCAGTGGTTTTAGCTTGCCTGCCATAGCAGAATCTGGTTCTATGGACTAAGCAATTTTTGACCTTGAATTCTTTGACCTGGCAGAATATTACCATTTTTGCCTGAAACTGTAGAGGCTTGAAGAAAGGACTGACAGGTGTATAAATATGTTATGTTGATTAATCTATACGTGCGGTTTTGGTAAGGTAAGTGACTTGCAATCCAATAGTTGAAATTTGATCAGAGTCCTCTTCCTCTCCCAGGAATTAAGTCCTCAGTGAAATCACTAAACAGTTACAATAACTGAAGAAAGAGATACAGAACTGTATCTTTCATTTAAACTACAATATTGAGGATCCAACTTCATGGAAAATACCAAACCTTACATTAAACCAAAGCAATATATTGAACTTTTTAATTATTAAGTAAGAGGTGAGCTGCAGGAAATATATTGTTTCAGATATTCTGGCAATGTTAGTCTTACAGGTTTGTCTCAATGCATTGTTGGTGGAAAAACAAAATGAAAGTTAAAGATATACCAATTTTCAGAAATAAAATAAAAACAGAACAGAGAGTTAAGGACAAGATATGTGTGATGACATTTAAAAATTATTTTTTGCTATTATTACTATAAATTGAAACATTTTCCCCTACTTCTATACATCAAGACTGACTAAATATTGGAGAAATAATCTAGTCATGTTTTCAGTATGTCAGGAGAATGATTTAACAAATCTGTGTTTCTTCATTATTTTCTAAACCAAAGCAGCATTACTTAATATTTGTTATTGCCAAAGGTGCATATATTCGAAGTATTTCAGCTGGTTAGGAAAAACTACTGGGTTTTTGTGAAAAAAAAAAATCCCCTTGTGGACTAATGCTGGTGCCTTATACAGATTTCAGGGTGAGTCTGTCCTCACTGACTTTTTTGTCTTAAATATATTTTCTTTTATTGAAATCCCTGAATTGTCTGTTTATACAAGTAAGGCCATCATTAAGCAAAAATGCCTCATGCTGCACTGAGGGAGCTGATTTTCCTTGGAGTCAGGTGTTCTATTGTAAAGAAGGGGTGTCAGCTTAAATTTTTACAAATAACCAATGAATTTGTTCATTCTTAATATACCTCAGATTCAGATGCCTAGCAGACCTGTAAATAATAGGAATGAACTGCAAATTTATGAATTAAAAAGTCAAAATAATCAGTCTTAGATGTGGTAACCCATGCCATGGATTCAACTTTAATTAATGAATAAAGAATATTAATTCTTGCCTTTTAAAGAGGTGTTACTCAAGAAGAGTTATTTCTAAGTGTGTGTTTTGTACACGGCAAGGGTATATTAATTGTCACAAAACCCCTTTTTTGTTTATTTCCATAGGAGTCTGAACTCATTATTTCTCTTCAGTAGAAAAACAAGGTCCAGAAAAACTTGAAAAAAGTGGTTTCTTAACTGTATGAATAACTTATTCTCTAAACCAAGCACTTAAAAACTGCACAATGGCATGAAACATGAATGTGTTGTAGTCTAATGTATAAGATTCAAGATCCTGTAACAACAAAGGAGGAATGACTTTTAAAAATTGTGTCAGTTTTTTAAAGTCAAGGTGACATGAAAGCTGTTGTAGAAGCTTAAGTTATGGTCTGGGAGTTATTGTTCACTCTTCTGCTCAAAGTTTTCTGACTGGACATATGCTCCTCAGAAACTGTAACAGCAAAGAAATAAAACATCACTATGAACTATAAGGAGTTTCTTTGTCTCTTTCCCCACAAATCTGTTAGATAATTAAGCTTCTCAAAATATCTTAAAGGTTCTCTCAAAATATCTGTCTGACAAACTGATGTGAACAACTTGCGTTTTGTTAATGATAAAATTATGTATGAGAGCTTTGAAAATTACAATTCATTATTTCTGTTTGATTACAGGCAAAAACTGATTTAAAAATCTGTGGTAGAATCTCAGCAGGATTATAGAAGAAGCTTTCAAAATTAGAAAAATACTACTCCATTTTTGTGGCTTGTCCAAAATGCAATTGATCAATTACATTTTAGATATCTTCTGTGTTGTAGGGTCTTCAGTTTTAATAGGCAAATAGAAGTAAGAACTTCTAAATGAGAAAGTCATCCATGCAGTAGATGAAGCATGAGATCCATGTTATAACACTGAAGAATCAAACTGATTTTGAAAATATGGTTGCAATATGTTAAAATATGTGTCTCTGAAAAGTAGGCAAGTCAAACTCTTTACTGACTTTTAGGGGCATATGGTGGTTCTGCGCTTTCCAGATAGATAAACGCATGAATAAAACAATCAATCAGGGCTGAAAATCTATTTCTACATAGGCAGGAAAACAATAATGCAACTAATCGATGAAATGGACTTTCATTATTGCATTTAGTTTAATTTATTTTCTCACCATGAATAGAACTTTTGAGTCTACCTTGCTGAACTTATTGCTTACATAGGTTTTGTGACCTGTTTTGGCTCAGCTAAGATACTGAATTTTTCTTTATAATGATTGTTTATGTCTGCATCAGGCATGGATGAGAAGTTGGCTCTTGTTTGTTGCGTAGTCCATAGAACAGTTGGGGGTCTGTAAGCTGTGTGTGTAGAAAGAGCTGAGAAACACTTACGAATGTGGGTCAGTCCTGGTCCCTATGTTTTCAGCTTGTTTCACCTGCTCCATTTCTTGAGTTGCCATGCCACAGGCAACTCACACAGAGAATGAGGCACCATCTGTTGAGAAGCAAATAAGCAGCGGAGGGAAGAGCTTCCTGTTGAAAAACTGGTGTGGCAGAGAGGTACTTTCTTTTTGTGAGCCCCCTGGACCACTAGCTAAAATTCGTGCCACTACAGGCAATTTTCTCCCCAGGAATTTTGTGGTAGGATCACAGAGGAGATTTCTTGGGTGTGATGGAATGACAGACTGTTCCTCTTTCACAAGGTGGGAGATCTTGAAAGCACAGACAGACTGGAAAGCAACCTGCCTTATACTCCCCAGTACGATTCAATCCATTTCACTTGATCTACTGGAAATGCCCTTTCCCAAACCTAATATCACAAGGTTGATGTGATTTAATTTTTTTTGTTTGGTTGGTTGGTTAGTTGGTTTTTGGCCTTTTGTTTTGCTTTGTTTATTTTGTTAAAATAAGTTACCTGATCCTGGGTTACTGTTAGAACTGGGATATAACAGCCATTTTCAAAACCCATTTTGCATGCTGTTTTAAATAGCTGACTGAAAAGGAAAGATGTGTAAATGACATATGCTCTGTGACAGCAGTGGTGAATCAAAACCCTCAGTGGGACTGACACAGAAGAAGTAATGGACTTTGAATCAGACTGGGTGTAACTCAAAGCTTCATGACCCTAAAATTGATGCAAACTTTCTCTTTCATTGGAGGAGAAATGGATTTGCTTTTCCACATCCTGCATGTTGATTGTCAGATCTGCTGCCAATGTTGAGTTTTATCTGTTCTCCGATTCATGGGAAACTGATATCTGTATGATGTCAACATGAAATCATAAGTCAGGTTAGCTGCTTTTTTATGTGAAACATATGAGAAACTTGCAAGAAGCCATAACCCCAGTGATTTTCATGTTTGTTTTGCATGTTGTGAGCAAGTTTATTAGTCTTTTAAAAACTTTCTTTGTACTGTGATTTCAAATAATTTGTATTTCTTTCTACTCAAAAAACTACCTGCACAGTAAAAACAGTAATACAAATGTTCCATATTCTGATAATCATAGAAACATGGAATGATTTGGGTTAGAAGTGACCTTAAAAAACCACCTAGTTCCAAACCCCCTGCCATGGGCAGGGACACCTTCCACTAGACCAGGTTGCTCAAAGTCCCATCCAGCCTGGCCTTCAACAGTGCCAGGGATGCAGCACCCGTAACTTCTCTGGGCAACCTGTTCCAGTACCTCATCACCCTCGTGGTGAAAAGTTTCTTCCTTGTATCTAATCAAAATCTCTTCTCTTTCAGTTTATGGCCATTACCCCTTGTCCTATCACTATATGCCCTTGTGAAAAATCTCTCTCCAACTCCCTGGTAGGCCCCCTTTAGGTACTGGAAGGCTGCTAGAAGGTGCCGCCAGAGCCTTCTCCAGGCTGAACAACCACAGCTCTCTGGGCCTGTCTTCATAGGAGAGGTGCGCCAGCCGTCTAGGTCATCTGCGCGGCCCTGCTCTGGACTTGCTCCAAAGGTCCTTGTCTTGCTTATGTTGGTGGCCCCAGAGCTGGACGCAGTACTCCAGGTGGGGTCTCACAAGAGCAGAGTAGAGGGGGAGAATCACCTCCCTTCACCTGCTGGCCATGCTTCTCTTAATGCAGGCCAGGATTCATTTGGCTTTCTGAGCTGCCAGCACACGTTGCCGAGTCATGGTGAGCTTTTTGTCCACCAGCACCCACAAGTCCTTCTCCTCTGGGCTGCTCTCAACGGCTGCTCTCGATGCATTCTCCACCCAGCCTGATTTGATGCTGGGGATGACCCTGGCCCGAGTGCAGGATCTTGCACTTGGCTTTGTTGAACTTCAGGATGTTCACACAGGCCCACCTCTCAAGCCCGTCAAGATCCTTCTGGATGGCATCTCTTCCCTCTAGTGTGTCAACCACAACAGACAGCTTGGTGTTGGCAGCAAACTTGCTGAGGGTGCACTCAGTCCCACTGTCCATGTTGCCAACAAAGGCGTTGAACAGCATCGATTCCCGTACATATCCTTGAATAATGCTATTTGTCACTGGTCTCCACTTGGACATCGAGCTGTTGACCACAACTCTTGGAGTGCAACCATCAAGCCAATTCCTTACCCACCAAGTGGTCCATCCATCAGATCCACGTCTCTCCAATTTAGAGACAAGGATGTCATGTGGGACCTTTGTTTCTGTGGGAGCTTTTTTGTTTTGAAAATGTTAAAAACCCCATTAGGTCAAAACTTTTCATCAGTTTGGCAGAAAGAGGTAATAATTAGGCTACAAGTGCTTAGGAGAGAAATTCCTACATAAGGAAATTTTTATTTAATGAGTCTTGATCCTGGATTTTTATCCTTATTTGTGCAATAGGGACTATTGCTTGAGGAAAGGGAAAACTTCATTCTTAAATTCATTCACAGCTTAGAAAATATGAGGGTCTTTATTCCTAACAGCACAGTTCAGTGGAGTCTGTCAGCAGAGCAGAAAGTGAAAGGAAGTGCAGAAAAGTGGAGGAGATCTGTTTCTTATAATCACATGGCTGGAACTGTTCCATGTTTCTCTACCTCCTGTTGTGCCAGCCACTACAGACAACTTAATTTGGTGTAGATACCTTTTGGGAATGTTGTCCATACATCCTGACACTGCAAGATATCAAGGGTCTCCTGTCATTCAGGGTAGTCTACCAGCTGCTGCTGGTGTAGATGGTCAGTGTGAACCTTCTTGCAGTGATAGCCTCTCTTTCATACTCCGCATGCCTTTAGAAGATCCATGAATAATATTTTAATATATTCAAAGAAAGCAGGTCCTTTTTCAGAAAGACTCATTATATTTAATGTATTTTTTTTAAATCACATATTTCATTAACAGCCCTTTAGTGGGATAGAGGCAGAGTAAGGAATAAATAAATAATTAAATTATGCTACTCATCAGAGCAGGTATCTTCATTTATATTGGATCAAAGACAAATGCCCTTATAGTGGTATAGCCTTGAAGACTTAAAAAGCTAAAAACTTTACATTTATCAGAATAAATTAATTCCCACCAGCTTGACAGAGGCAGACACATCCAATCTCTTGGGTCTATAGTCCACACAGAATCATATATCTTTAGCTGAAGGTTGTGCAAGGCTCAGAATATTCAACGTTGCAGGCTCTTTTATAACTGTGATGTACAAGGCTAAGTTCTTTATGGCAAGGAGTGTCACTTAACGTATCTTTGCATGCTGTCTAGGACACATATCTCAATCTAGTCAAGTCCTTTACATGCTGAAGTATAAATGAATTAGAATGTGACATTTTCAGAAACATGGTGAAAGCCTATTCCCATTAATTAAGTCTGTGTATAAAATAAACCATTGCAAGAATTAAGAGTTTCGTTAGGTGGTCCTTTTATGTGCAAATTAAATTCAAAGGAGATTTTGTATAAGTTTTGCTTTAGAATGATGTCCTTAGTGTATGAGATACTGCTAAGTTAATGTATCAACCAAACTTCCCTCCCTGGTTTCTTCATTTAAGTTGCTCACCAGAGAAATGAGATTCTGGAACAGGCTTTGCAACTGGAGTAATGGTACAAAAGTGGTTTTGGTTGTATGATGGAATCTAATAAATTTAAGGGTGAAGTTACATGTCAAGCTCTTTCTTGCCAATAAAATATGGATCTGACCTCTATCTTTACAGTTATCTAATATCCCTGATTCTCTCCTTTGTAGCTATGAAAGAAATAGTAACACCAAGCTACTGCAAGACCTAGTAACACAATTTGACACTTCTCATTTTGTTAAATGAAAGAGATGCTGAAAGAGAAAATTGCACCATTTATGGTACTTTCAAACGCTTTTGGATATGGAAGTAACTATGGATATGATTTGATATATTTCAGTCTTTCTCCATTCTGTATTATTGCTCTGGAGGAGCCTAATTCTAAAATACCCAGACCATTGGTTTAATATTCTCCAAGCATGGAAATTGTCACACAATTTCCTACACAGTGGTTTGTCTTTTTTTTTGACTGGGTTTGTTTTTTCCCCTCCCCCACAAAAAAGGGAAAGCCATCTAAACACTGGTAAAAGACAATGGATTCCTACTGGCTTCCAGAGAGTTAGAGGACCACTTGACTATGAGTGGCACAATCCATAAGAGGACTTCTCTATATTGTTGAAATACAAATGGACAACTAAACAAGCAGAATGTGTGAATGTACCAGTCAAAGGGATCCTGAAACAAGTGCTGAATTATAACCTTAAAAAAAGGCTATAAGGACAGAACAGCATCTTGTTCAATGACCAGTTAAATTTCATTTGTGCTTTTAAGGGACACTTTAGTAGGCAAGGTCAAGATCACCACAATGGACTATTGTTATATGTGAAACTGAGCCTAGTCTATTAGCAACAGGCTACAGAGTGTTCACAGATAAGAAACATGAAGACAGGCATATTGTTTAAAAAGAGGATGTATATGAATAACGATTATATTTCATGTCCTCGGGAGATAAAAAAAAATGTAATCATAGAGGAACTAAAAGGGAGGTGTTCCAACTCATGTAAAAGGAAAAATTAAATATCTCAAAACTTATGTAAACTAAATTGTTACCTTAGAAATATAAAATCAAAGCTGTTGAATATTACTTAATAATGAAGGAGCATCAACTTTTCCCCTACCACACTGATAAAGAAACTGAGAAATCTAACTTTTTGTAAGACTTACTAGATTGTGGTCTTATTTGTGAGAGATTATGTACACACTTGCATTCTTTTTGACATCGGAGTCTGTGGTCAATATATTATGATTAATAAGAGTTTGGAAGTAAATTCCAATAAATCATTCTAATTGCTTTTATAAATTGTACATTTTGTACAGCAAAATGTTTGCAGTGTTAATACTCTGGATAAAGAAATAACAATGATTTCTTGGTGTTTCACACAACCTTCTTGTATACTGGTATCATTTTATTTTAAACTCCTAGCCTCCCCCTGCCCCCCAAACACTTTGCTATCCCTATAGATTCCAGAATATTAAACAGAAATCTAAAGTAGAGGACATGATAAGAGGGGAAACTGGATGGATTAATACTATTAATTATTTGTGAAATTTGTAAAATCAATTGCAAGTCTTGCCATTGCTTGCTTATTTGCATTTAAATAAAAAAAATGTGCACATTTCCTCATGCACAGTTAAAATACTGCTCTCTGTGTAGTCTTCACTTTCATCTTCATGACTTGAAACCCTCTGTAAAGAAAGTCAATAAGTTTTCTGCCCTTGTCAGGCTAAGCCCCAAAATGCACAGATGAATGAGTATTGTGTTCATTTAAGTGAAGTTTATCTGTGTTTATAAATGCATTAGTTTCTCTTTTAGAAATACCTGTATTGTCTGAAATCTTGCAGTGTGACAGAAAGAAGTGGGAATTGTTTCTTAACCAAGTGTCCCTGGTCTATGGCATGCATATAGAGGGCAACAGACCACATTGGCCATGACTGGCTGGCTGGGAGAAATACGTTCTGGGTTGCAGTTCTTGGGTGTGGAGGGCATAGACTGAAGCAGGAATTCCTACTGCAGCCACAGTACTGGCAATAGAACACTAGGTTTAAGTACATTATCTGAAAATTGAATGAAAACCTCACCAATGTGAATTTATGAAACAGCTTATAGACAGACAAAATCCTTGGCTTTAACTCAGCAAGTACCAGAATATGTATTTAACTTGAAACATGTGAACACTCCACTTAGAACTGCAACATCATATTGAAACATGGTTTGAAACCCTCTTTCAGCTCTCAGGCTTAGGCAGGGGATTCTTACCCCATCCAGACCCCTTGTAACTTGCCAGTACTCCTTAGACAGGAGATACTTTTTATTCCGATCTATGAACATTATTTTCCAGCAAAGGGTGATGCAAAGGACAGCAAGTGGCCCGTGGGCCGGCAGTGTGCCCCGGTGGGCAAGAAGGCCGCTGCCAGCGTGGGCTGCATCAGGAGGAGCGTGGCCAGCGGGTGGAGGGGGGTGTCCTGCCCCTCTGCTCTGCCCTGGTGAGGCCGCACCTGGAGTGCTGTGCCCAGCGCTGGGCTCCCCAGTTCAGGAGAGACAGGGAGCGACTGGAGAGGGGCCAGCGGGGGGCTGCCAAGGGGGTGAGGGGGCTGGAGCATCTCCCTCATGAGGGAAGGCCGAGAGAGCTGGGCCTGGGTAGCCTGGAGAAGGCTGAAAAAGGATCTTGTCAATGTCTACGAATACCTTAAGGGCAAGTGTCAAAAGGATGGGGCCAGGCTCTTTCCAGGGGTGCCTTTTCAGTGACAGGACAAGGGCCAATGGGCAAAACCACAAGAAGTTTCATCTGAGTATGAGGAAGAACTTGTTTACCTCGAGGGTGACAGAGCCCTGGGACAGGCTGCCCAGAGAGGCTGTGTGGTCTCCTTCTCTGGAGACATTTGAAACCCACCTGTATGCAATTCCACGCAACCTGCTCTGGGTGAACCTGCTTTAGCAGGGTGTTGGACCAGATGTTCTCCAGAGGTCCCTTCCAACGCCATCCATTCTGTGTTTCTGTGAAATACAGCTGAGGGTGAGCAAAATGTAGGAACTGCCTCTGCAGCATAAGTCTTTGAAGAGTACATATTAAGTCTGACTAGATGTGACTGGGCCCTTTGTTCTGAACTGCAAAATAAAGAGGACCTAGGGATTAAGTCACTTTTCTCTCCACAGAAGAGTCTTGCCAAGAAAAAGTGCCTCCTAGGGAATCCTACACTGTCTGTTACTGACTAGCAAAAAACAGCTTATTCAACATCTTCTTACATGAAATTCCCAGGTTACTGTTGCTAGTAATGTGCCAAAACAAAATAAGTTTCATTCAGTTTAAATGTGTGCTTATACATAGGCAGACCCAGATTATTAAATGTGGTATCATTAAAATCTCTCTAGATGGATAATTAACAGTGAGAAATAAATTAAGCAGAGATGCACTGTATCTAATTTGAGTCTCTGTACACTAGTTCCTTAGTGCTTACCTATAAAAACTGGCATGATGGAATGTAGAAATAATTTTTCTTAATAAGAAAAATTAGTGACAATGTCACAGAAGCTCATTGGAAGCTCATTCCATGAAATTACTGTAGACGTTCAACTCATTAGCATGCACTTTGATACCTGCATTGCATTTTATAAGCAGGATGTATGTATACTTTTGTGTGAAAAGCTTATTGCTTCTCTTTTTCTGAACTGTAACTCCATAGACAGTATCTCATAGTGCATTTTAGTTACATGATAGATGCTCTGTCTTCAGTGTCTTAACTCCTTGATGTGTGACAGCATCAGCAGAAGACTGTGATATAAGCTTTCAGGATATGTGTTACAGATGTGTAAACATCTGAAACACTGTTCTAGAGAATGAGTATCTACTGTAGGCTAAATGCAGGGACAGGTAGTGTAGCAGTTTGAGGATGTAAATCAGTGCCTCTGTCAGCCAAACACGGTACAAATTTCTGCAGGGAAAGGAAACAGTTTATCCATAATCCACATTGCTTCTGCTTCTGTGAGTAGCTGGGAAAGGCAAGCCACTTTGGATTCTATCCCCACAGTGTAGTCAGTGGAGTTTGCTTTTACTTGTGCCAGTGTACAGTCTTGCAACAATATATGTGTTTCTGTTGACACCTTCTCTATGGCAACAGCAAAATGGGACAGACAAAGACTAACAGATTTTTTGCTCTTGGGGCAGTCTGATAGCATCCCTAAGTGGATGAGTTGTGCAAGTTCCTTTTTCAGTGATTGCCTTACAAGGCAAAGAAGTGTTTTACATGCAGATAACCACTGTGCATTAACTGATTTGTGCCAAAAATGTAGTATAGACAGAGCACTTTTGGAGTTAATACAAGGTCCATCAGATGAGATCAGCTGTAGTGGTAGGGTACAGATCTGACCTGACCTGGGTACTTCACAGGAAACAGTTAACATGCTTTGACTGCTGTTAAGTTTTTGAGTGAGATAACACTAGGGTTTGGGTTTTTTTTTTGTTTGGTTTGTTTGTTTGTTTTATCTAGTTATAGAAAAACAATAGCTTTCAGTCAATCCAAAGGAAACTGTAGTGTTTGCCTTTACAAATTCAGTTCTCAGAGGAATTTTCTGGTTGAAACATTTGCTGCAGGAATGATTTTTCAGCAAATACAAGTTTTCATTGAAAAAAGGTAACACTGAGAAACATAATTCCCAATCCTGAGAGTTTTTACTAGAAACCTGTGGCTAAGTGTTACTTCTCATAACTGAAAGCTGTGACATATCTCTGTCCTGTTAATAAGAATATTTCAGTCTCCAGGTATTCTGAATGAGCAGCTCTGATCTGATTCAAGTTTGAACATTATTCTTTGAAATACTAGCTTAGGAAAAAGTTTTTAATGATTAATTAAGACAACTATAAATTAGGATGAGAATCAAAAGTTTTCACTCAAATGTGACAGAAACAGCAACCATACTGATCCTAGGAGTACTTTTCTCTTGAGAACTTGTCATGATTATTTTGTCCATCTACAGTTTGTTTACCTCTGTCTTTTCATATTATTATTATTTTATTAAAATAGTGTCAACAAACCTCTCTGTGAGCCAGACCACATTCTGTTAGTCCATGTAGAAAAGCACTCGAAGTCATAAAATTGTGTGATATGTATAACATAATTTACTTTTCTCAGTCTTGTTTCTGCTGGTGGAACACCCTGCAAAAGTAAGTACTCTGTAGAGCCTAGGTATGCACAGAAAGCTATGTACACTTGTATGACATATTGAAAATCACACAGCATTGCTCCTAGGTTTTGTAAGACTGGCAAAACTTCTTGTTTTAATCTTCTCTCACCTTGCACTCAGCATCCAGAGGTTTGGGTTGGCTATGAAGAAGGAAGCAAATTTGGCCTTTACATTTCTTCTTAATATATTGTGGATCAAGACACAAAACACCCTTTCAGCTGAAGGAGGCACACAAATCAAATTTATATCTGCCTTTTCCCTTAAGCAGAACAGTCACCCTGGCCTTGAGGCATTAAAACTTCATATCTGCACCCACTCTTTTCCCCTTTTCAGGAGGCAGGAAACCAAAGTATATAGATCTGCTTTCACAGGCTAACTGCAACACTGTAAGAACAGAAAAGGGGAAGTATCTCTATAGGGAAGTATCTCTATAGAACAGCAGGCAAAGAATGATTTCAAATTTAACTTCTATCTCAGTCAACACTGTATGGCATAATTCTGCCATGTGTTCTTTGATGCAGGGGACTTATAAAATCATGTGGTTAACCAAATTACGTGTAATTTCAAGCTTCCAGCTACTCAAGAGCTGGCTACAGAGATTAAGGACAAAATTGGAAAGGACTTTGCAAAAAGTTAAATTAAAACTCCAAAACATTCTGACTCTGACAGCTAGGATCACAGGCGAAAGATAAGAGAGCAGCACAAGGAACTGCATTTTAATTAAAAGCCATTAGTAGAATCAGTTTTAAGAAAGTAGGCTAACATGAACAATAGGCAGAGAACATGAGGCAAACCCAGGAATCTCTGCTCAAAACTGATAGAAACGTTTTATTGTAATGTAAAAGAAATTAGACCCTGTGGACATGATTCTGCTGTCAGGCACACAAGGAGTAGAATTCACATATGTCTTAATTAACTGCACAACATTGTAAAGACAATCATAATCAGAAGCTATAAATCCACTAGACAGGTTGGGCAAGCAACTGATGAACCGCGAACCATTCTTATATATGTAGGAAAGGACCTACTGAAGTAAAGATATTCACAGCTGTCAACTAATAGGTGTCAATGGCCATTGTAACAGTCAGAGGTGGTGACCTGGGTGTATTCATCTATGAAAAGCAGCATACTTGCTGTTTGTCTGCTTTTCCTTATTAGGTAATGCCCTGGGCTCTGTTTCATCTCTCACATTCTGCAAACTTGTGTGATATATTTCCCACATTTTTTTTTTCCTAGCTGGCTTTACCTTTCAAGACAATGTGCATTTTTGCTTTTCCTAACTCAAAAGAGGACTCCTGGTTTATCAGGCCTCAATATTCTCTCAGGACTCGTCTTAAAATATTTTACTTTGTTAACAAGTATATATATATGAAAGCCATATGAGAAGACGATTCAGGTTTCTTATTGGTCATGTCAGAAACATTATATACCTATGCCTCAGCTTGTACAGGTTGCTGAGATGTCTTAAAGGCACTGTTTTTTGAAGAATTATCTCCTTAGTACCTCTCATTTAAAAACGCCAACCAACCAGTAAATTACTTGCTTGGAAAACTAGAAACTTGTTGTGAATGTCTTTGGATTAGCTCTGGTGTGGTTGCAAGGACAAAAGGATGTAGCTGACCTGTGCTTTGCTGAAGTACATTTTCTCATGAAGTTGCACCTCAAACGAATTTAGTTCACGAGCTCAAAGACAACTTCATGGTGAAAGCCAGAGTGCAATAGGTGAGGATGGCTTCAAGGAACACGTCCTTGACCTCAGCTAAAACATCAATGCGCACTACCCAAATCTTTCAAATATTACATTCAAAGAATGCAAAAAGCAAGCATTCTTATGAGAGTCATGATTAACATTTATCCTTACAAAAATATTTGTATACATGCTAGAATTTTTCAGGCCTCTCTTCTGTCAAACTACATGTGGATCTTTATTCAGCAATAGTTTAACTACACCGCTAACAAGTGCTAGAGAAAGATTTTTTTCCCCTCTATTTTGCAAATTTTCTTTTATGGAGTGAAGCCACTACATTTTCCATTAAGCTGTTATATTTGATAGAAATTAATTTTAAAAAGTATTTCATCTGGAAGCCTTATGTTTTGGTTTGGAAATGTTGCCACAAATACCCTACAGGAGCTGTAGTTTGAGCCCTGGCTAGTCTGCTGGCTCCATTTCCCTGGTTAGATCACATTTCTCTTGGTGTTTTACTTCCAAGATCCTCAGATAAGTCTGTATCCCAGAAAGTGATCAGTAGAGAGGAAAAAGTGATTCAGGACATGAAAGCTGCAATATTTGGAAACTGCACCAGGATTTCCAGGTTTCCATTTCCAGTTTAAATATTGGAGGTTGGGGGTCTTTTCTTCTCCTTCATGTCTCTTGACTATATTTTTTTGTAATTTCCATGGCAAGCAGATTTATTTGTTGAAAATCTTTATTTAGTTAAAAAGTACTTTTACACCAAAACAATTTCAACAGAAAAATCGGTGTCAGCTCTGTGGCTGTATTCTCACAGGTAAAATTAATGGTTTGCTTTAGCTGTGGTGCAGTATTTCTCTGACCTACCTCCAAAAGCAGAAGTAAAATTAAACTGAGAGTTCAAATCAGCCACTTGAGTTATGAGACTTTGACATGATTTCAATTTTACACATCATTTTCCTCAGTCTGTTGAAATAGATAAGCAAAGCGGGCAGGGGGTAAGATTTTTCAGGACTGGATTTGCAGCTAATGTGGTTGTCAGAGCTAAAGACACACACGTTCCAAAAATCTTTCTATCTGCTATTTTCTCCTTGAGAAGTACCGTCTTTCTAAAATCACCTTTTCCAAGGTAGTAAAGTATTCCCCAGTGTGTAGCTGATGGTGATCCCAGGGATGCACACTTTACAGCAAGGCCTCCATCAGCCTTTGACGTAGGACAGAAATGGTAATTTGGAGCCAGCAATGTAAACCCTGAGACAATGGAATAACTTTTAGCTGACCTAAATCAAGCATAAACAATAGAGCAGTTTGAAAGGTTTGGTCTACAAAAAAATACCACAGTATATGGAAGAATGCTTCCTCTGTTTGATCTGTCACTAGACTCCTGAAAACATGACACTCCTTGAACATAATATACTTTGATGATAAACTAGATTAACTTTCCCAGTACAAATGAAAGGCCACCTGTTACCAGAATGCCCATATTCCTTGTTGGCTGTCTTGTAGCTGTCATCACTTCAATGCAATCTGCGCCCAACATACTGGAATGTAATGAATATGTCAGGAGTTGGAGGTCAGCCATCAAAGTACATGAAAACTTGGCTTGCATACAGTGTCAGCATGGAGGCCTCGCCTATCATCTTGTGCAAAGGATTTCTGCACCACTTGATTTGTTTGCACAGGGTTTGTTTCTGTTGGATGGAACACATTTACTGAGAGGCTTTTTGACAGCCCATTCAAACATTTTCAATTTGGAAAATGGTGCTTCCTCTTTCAGGCTCTGTAACTGATGGATAGTGTGAAATGCCACTGTAGCTGATCATGCTTTGTGTTTATTGTTATTATTTTAGCATGAAAAGAACCATGATGAACGTTGAAGCATTTTGATGAGAGAAAAGAATATAACAGATACAGTATATCTTATCAAATCCTATCCCTTTTATGTACATTTAGTACAACGAAGATCCTTACTTTTCCTTTATTCAGCCATTCTGGAGATCACATGTCTCTGGTGGCTTTGTAATTGGTCTGGATTAAAGATTTCAGACTCTTACCCATGGTGAATCTACTGGTTTAAAATACAAGGTACATTTCTAACAAAATGTCTAAAGAATTATTAAACTTCTCAGGAGCTCCTGTTGTCATGTTATGAGCTCTTGAGTACTTTATCCCAATTTTTTCTGAAGTGACCTCAAGCATATGAGAAAAGGTTGAATTATGTTTTTTACTTCTCCACATCCTTCCCCATCGTGTTCAACCATTTTCACATTAGGAACTTCAGAACATGAGCATTCATTTCTTGGCGTCAGTTTTCTTCCTCCTCTTCTGTACAACATATTCTTTCTAAAGTGTCACACATTTTCTGGATTTTGGAGGTTAAAATTATTTCTCTCCACATACACAAATTAAGATGTTCTGGGTAAACTACAATAATATATCTAACCCTGGCCCAGCCTGAGGAGCCTCCTCATTTCTGAAAGAGATATTTCAAAATATTCTGGGTTTAAAAATGTTAAGGTAATGCAATTTATCCACTTCTAAAAAATTTTGCTGTCTTGCTTATTACAGGCCAGCTTGTCAAGGCTCTCAGCAGAGATGTCCCTAATGACAGAACACAGAAGCATGGAAAGCTGTATCTATGATTTGGTTTCTCTTTGTGGCTCCACCAACATCTCTGCATGTCCCTTTCATGTGTCAGGCCTTTTAGAATTGGCTGTACCTCCTCAACCACTTTCAACAACCACAGTGTGGATAGGTGAGAAATTTAGGGTAGGAAGGGCTTTGGGAAGATCACAAAGTACGCTGAGCTGTTTTTTCTCACTTTTAATATATAGGAAGAATGGGTCCAGGCTGAGAAGCTGGGATCTGGGGAGACCCATATCTGATTTCTAACTTCATAGTCTAGATATCCTGGTTGTTCTGATATCTTAAATTAACTACTTCATAGTCACTTTCCAGTGTCATTCAATTTGCTTTTTACCCCAGAGTTTATGTTCTTTGAACTTTTTTTCTTCTAACTGAAATGGAAAAAGAAGGTAATTTAACTGCTCCCAAATTATTAGCAAATAGGTTAAGTTGGCCATTTAGGTGAGAATGAAAAAAACGACAGCAGTTTTTGGGGAAAACAAAAGATGCCAGATGAGTCCCTCCTTGACTGAAGTGTTTTGGATACCTGCTTTTTCCAAGACATTACCCTAACTCAGATTTCTAACTTGCTGGTTTGGGTGGTCTACTTTGGCTTGTTTGCCTTCAGCTAAAATACGGTATATCCATGAAAACCCAGACATCCTGGGTTACCAGTCTTCAGGTTATGAGCAGCCATGGTGTCACAGAAGTTTCTGCTCTCAGTGTGCCCCTTGCATCTGATGCAAATGGAGCTGTATCACCAGGAGAGTCTGAAAGCCCCACTCCCCTTTCAATATGTGTTGGTTAGGAGTTTTCTTGGAAGACATAGATTTAAATCTTTGGGGCAGATAAGGGATTTGAACTGGTATTTTTTGCCTCTGTATTTTGCAAAACACATTTTAATGCTGTAGGATATATCATAGGTAATTATATTGATGTTACTCCAAGTTAAAACCATCATAAATTACATTGAAGTTGAAGACAACTTAAAATGAACTGCTCCTTAAAGAGAAAGAGAAAGAGGGAGCACTCACATTTTGCAGTGTAAAATTTGTTAGATATCTTCAGAGTATATTCTGTGTATCTGGTTGTAACTGGTGAGAACATAGTCAGAAAGTAAAACCTTACAATGAATTACAACGTACAAATTAATTATTTCTCCCAGTCACTTTATATGGGTATAAAGAGTGTAGCATTTGTGTGGTTGCTCTGAAGATCTTGTTTCAGTTAAGTGGAGGTTTACATATGGTAATACAAGAAAAGAAGACCTGTGCTGTGAATCACATAGAGCATGCTAGAGGTAGAAATAAATGACAGAGGACTCCAAGAGGCCTCACCCACTCCTCTCCCCAAATCCCGATCAGATTTAGATTTAAGTAAATTTTTCAAAGGAGATGTTTCTTCCTAGGTGTTAGGCTAAGATAGAATTTATGTCATGAAAAAAGAAAGGGTGATAACCTATAAAAATATATCTCAGTACAGAGAATGGTCTTTAGAGCACTTGCATCTTGTGCCTTTACTGTTATAGGGGCAAAGAGACATAAACAAGATTGAAGTATCCATCATTGACAAGTCCTCTGTATTACCATAGTGTCTGAGTTGCTAAATTTAGATTTGAGGTGTGATTTTCCATAAAACCTTATCAGTGTGTGACTTAGAGATGAACTCATAAGTTTAACAGAGGGATCGAACTCCTTTTAATTTTAGAAAACTGTAACTTACAGAGCATATCTTAGAGAAAGGGGTTTTGTCCTTGGACTTTGACGCTTTCCATTGTCTCTTGCAGTATGATAAACATCTGTCAAAAATGAATAGAAATATTTTTGTGGAAGCTGACATTTTCACATGTGTACTGAATTCCTGGGAGGGGGAAAAAACATCCCTGCTAAATATTTAGTACAATGAAGCTGGGATTTTTGCAGCAATTCCGTATTGGCAATACTGAAAATGTCAGTTTCCACAAAAGCATTTGTATTCATTCACAATGCGCGTGAGAAACAATAATCTTATACGCTTCTCTAAAGATCTTTCCATAAAAGTATTTGAGGTGCCTTACAAATATTCATTAATTAAGTTCATCAAGCCTTTGAAAGGTAGATGTATTTTGCTGATCCAGCATAAGAGAAAACCTAGAGCCCCAGAATGTCACCCAGAGCCAGGCAGCAGCTGTACTTGGAAATACGTCCTTGTCATTCAGGTGTTGCACTGGGATTTTGTGTAACTGTGCACCATTTGGGTCTCTGTCATGAGCTAACTGTAATGTCTTGAGAAATTGTTTTTTTCATAGTTAAATCCTGAATATACTGTGATAAAGTAGAAGTGATGAAATTCTATTACATTCAGCTAGGTCAAGATTTATGACCCACAAATGCACTTACATTAAGAGAGGAATTATGTTTCATTATAAAGGAAATTTTGATACTGCTCTAGATTGTTAGAAATAGTCATGCTGGTGAGTTGTTTGTTTATGCAAAATGCCACAGAGATTTTAGAGATTTTTACCTCTAATGTCTTGCCTGAGCCACTATGCTGTACTGAACTTTTCAGAAAAGCTGAAGAAAATTTGGGTGTAGATGGAGGTACAGGATTGAAATTAATTTTAATTAAAAGATAATTTAAATTAACACTGAAAAAGTCTCATACCTAAAAAGAATACCGGCTTCATACAACCCTGTATTTTATATTGGACAATGGCTCGTACTAGATACTTCACTGAAAGTGCAAGAAATCCTACAGTGGACAATTATGAAATAACCACTTGGCTAGGGCAGTCAGACCCATGATCCAAGTCCAAATGTTTTCATTTAACACAGATTGCTTCCACATCTTTAGTAATCAATTTAATGCAAAGCAAAGTTAAAGTCCTGGAGATATGTAGCTTGATTCTCACATTGTTTAAAATTCAGTAACACCTGTCTGATAAGGGCCTGGAAGCTGATTTGTTCCTCCCCTCTCCACATTGAAAAAAAAAAAAATCAACTTCTGATGTTAAATCATGTAATATCGATGTTGTTTAATTGCTGTTTCGTCATTTACCAGTAATATTAAAAAATCTTTAGCAAGCGTATTGTTGTTAGGGCCAGAGCAATAGTGTTGCTGTGTCTTAAAGGACAAAGGGGGGCAGTTGCCGAAATGCAACTTTCTTTGACTGCCAAGAAAAAGATATAAATATATTTCTATCTAATTACTTTTGCCTTCGCAAACAGAATTCTGTCCCACTATTCAGAGCTGTTTACATTGAGTGGAGATGCAAATGGCCGAAACAGCCTGTGAAGTGACTCTGTTTCTGCTCTGCCAAAGCCTGGCCTAATGCTGTGCCTCTGCTTTCTTCTGTGCAGCCCCCTGGCAAAATCCCAAGGGGATAAGGCTGAGAAGCATCTGTAGACTTACCTCCAGCCTGCCCTGTGTAGAGCAGATTACAGACCCTTACGCTGTCCTCTGGTATTTTTTATGTGACGGTCTGGTACTTCTGTGCATGCATCTGTACCAACATCACGTTAATTCATACAGCCTGATTCGTATAAGGTTGTTACTAACTATACAGTAAAATAGCTGTTTATGATTACATACCAAGTGAAATGTATTAATACAGCTTCAGTAAAATAAGTTTAGTACCTTGAAATGGATATTAGAATTAAAAATGGAGAGAAATGGATATTGGAATTAAAACCTGTTTAACAGATGTTCCATCTATTATATAGTTAATCTATCATTCTGTAAAAGCATTTAATAATCATTTGGTATATACACAGTAACTCCCTTATGAAAATCTAAATTAAATGTTTATTTGGGGATCTTAACCTAAAGCATTACAGAGGAAAGATTGTTATTGATTCCACACTGAACCCTAGGCCCTGTTAATTAATTGTGTAATTTAAATTCATTATTTATGGAATTAGTTAGCCAAAAAGCTGAAGCAATACAATATGTGTGTGTTGCTATGAAACATGCTTTCAACGCCAAACACGCATTTTTCACTGGCCCTTGCTAAACTGTATATTCTTTTAGGAAGGTTCTACTTGCATTAATAGTGCTTTTTACCTTATCAGTTGTTTTTGGAGGAAATAGATGTAGCTTTGCAAAATATCCATGGGTCTGTTTCTGACTGAAATTCAGGGTCTGCATTTATATTTTTTATATATATATATCTATATGTATGTATATATAAAATAACCGTATGCTAGTTATAACTTCCAGAAAGGAGAAGAGAAGTATTATAATCTCAAGGTTAATCAGGCATCAGAAATTGTGGGATGCTGATTTAAGGAGAAATATACATACTAGGCTAGAAACTGTTTTGTTGGTTTGACTCTTCTCCTTCCACAGGTTATCTATTTCTCTGTTTTGCATCTGGATAAATGGCATGCAGATTTTATTAAGATTCTGTGCATGAATAGGACTTACAGTTGAACTGTAATTACTCCTTTGCTTTCTCTGAGATCCTTTTTCCTTCCCCAAGCTCATTAAAAGACCTCTCCACATTACCTCATCCTCCAAAGATCGTGCCATGCGTGCACAATTACTGTTCTCTACCTTGAAAATTGGAATTTACTGCTAAATACTTACTCTGGCTGAGTGGCAAAGATCAATACATTATCTGACTGGATACTGAAGCATGCTGTGACTCACCTTTACAGATGAAGAAATCTGAAACAAATATACCTTTCTCCTAGTGGAAAGCTATTGAGGAATCTTCTGAAAGTTTCTGTGTGTCTTCTTCTGGTAGGATTTGCTCAGTTCATGTAAGTCTGAACAATTCTGAAACGATTGCTTCAGAGAGGAACATAGCTCCTCTGTAGCTTGTGACTCCAGGGAACCTGAAGCATGGTGCAGAAAGCTGCTCCTGGACACGTGCAGGTGACAAGGCAAAGCTTACTCGATGAGATACTAGCTTGGTATCACTGATGGCTGTTTTGTAGTGGCAAAGCTGCACATGGACTGTATTTTCTCATATTCTTTCTCTTTTTAGGTGGTGATGATAGCCTACATACATGACTGTATGGCTCCACTTTGTGACCTCAAGGTCAGCCTCCTTGTTTCACACTGAACCTGTGTACAGCTGCCCTGTGTTCGGTTGCTACGCTTTTATTCTCTGCTTCTCATGCCCCTGCGATTTATCCCAGTGTTTGGAAATAGTCTCTGGGAAGTGACACTGCTGCACAAGTATGTGAAATCCCACACAGCTGTCCTGAAGCTGATGAGTTGGAACAGAGCTGCCCCTAACCTGAAAAGATGATCTGACCCCCAAGGTTTGAGCTAAGCTATCTCCATCTCTTACAGATAAGGAGATGCTTGCTTGGAAAGAAGGACTGTTCTCAGAAATGGTCCAGAATCCTCCTTCTGGGTGATAACTTTCACTTTTTTCCTCACATCACTTTACTAGCTCAACCACATACCTATTGCCATACTGATGCTACAGTAGTTTGTGCATGACAGCTGTGAGGCAAAGGTGAGACCAAGGGCTGTAGCAAGAGAGGCAGCTTATCTCCCGAGCATATACAGAAAAACTCCTGCAGACATCATGGTATATGGCCGTATTCTTCATTAAAAGCTATGTCTTCATTCCTCCAGTTCTCCAGAAAGGATCCTCTCTATGGTTGAAGACCACACTGAAATAAAATCATATTAATTCACAAGGAAGTCAGGTAAAATAAATTGTCTAGAAATAAGAAACAGTTCTTCTTGATGTTCATATTTGGCTTATGGTGCGCCATGTCTGTTTTGTGTTAAAGACTGGCAAGTATTTTACATGCACTGGAAATATGCTCCCAGTTTGTACAAAATGGCAAAGTTAATGCTCCTGTAGGGACCAAAACTGCTGTATTTCCAATATATTCTTTTTAAGAGATGAATTTTACTTTTTCATGCTTTTATATGTACTAGCCTACTTACATACAGGTAGGTAAATAAATGTACACCTGCGTATGCATGCATGTTTACATGTGAATGAGCATGTATTTACTGAGTACACATATCGACTCTACTGGTAGTAAATGATACATACTATTGTCTTTTAAAAGAAAATCCAATCCAGTTCTGTAATCTTTTCTTACACGTCTATAACTCTGAAATATGGGAGATAGTGGAAACTGGGACAAACACTGTTGGTACAAATTATTTTCTTGTTTTCTGTTTTCTACTTGGGGAAAAAAGACAATTTAAAGTAAGATATTTCAAGAAAGTGCTCAAGTTATGCAAAAATAAACCCAAACAAAATTTGGCACAGATAATAATGAAATTGAATAAAATACAATATGAAACACTGGAAATTTTATTTGGCCCTTCAAAGTTTCATTTTCATGGAGAAAAAAAAAAAAAAAAAAAAAAAAGGAAACAATCTTTCTACAATTAGTTCCTTGCTAACTGCAATTCTAAGGTACCAGTAAGATACAAAGGGTTTTCAACAAAAATCTCTGGACAGTCTCTAGTAAAAGTAGCTTTTAAACCCAGCAGTTCTGATTCTAGAAATGCATATGTATCCATGTTGAATATAATTGGAGTTTATTATAAGGCTAGCCTTTTTTCCTATTTGCAGGTTTTTTTAGTGATTTTCTCCCAAACAGCCAATTATTAAAAGTTCTGACAGAATATTCTAAAGTAGGAGACTGAAAAAGCCAAGGTTACTTCTGTAACACTATGAAGGTCAAACCACAGCTCCTCCAAGTTACATGTGTGGATAATAGACTTACATTTACTATGTGCTCATGTCTCGGATTTCCTTGTAGGAAATGCATGTGTTATGTAATATACATTAAGGTTATCTAAAAAATCAGAAATACTTTTCATAGAATCATAGAATCATTTTCCCATAGTGTTTCTGAAATAAATTTTGTTTCCACTCCAAGTACTAAGGTGATCAATAATTGCATGCCTAGATATAATTTAGGTATACCTTTCAGTGTGGATGGGATGATGAGTCATAAGTTTTAATCAATTCTATTGGTGTGCACTTATTCTTCCGTTATCTGTGTGTACACATAACTTGCTTTACAGACTGCCTATTTCTCCATAGCTAATAAGTGAGAGAACTATCATAATTTATTAGCTTTTCATATGTGTATAGGAAATGTGTTCCTTGGTCTCTATATAGTGAATTTGATTTCTACATGAAGTTGAGAGGCCAGAATCTCTGTGATTGTGTCATTCCATTAATTTCTCATGTTGCTTTGTTTATGGTAATGTCCTTTGCTATTATGTTGAGAGCCATGTTTGCTTTTTTTGTTATTATTTTAGTCCATTTCTACTCTAAAGTAATACTGTGGGAAAAATAGGAAGCATAAATCGGAACACCAAAGTAAGTCCCACCATGCTACTGTGTACAAGTAGCTGTTGATGAGTTTGCCATGCTTACTGAACTGAATAAATATAAAAGCTTCTCATGTGCACTCCTATTTTCAGTCCCAATACAGTGCGTTAACCTCAGAATATCAAATTGAATCAGGGGTTCTGAGAAGAGCTGCCTCCAAAGCAGTTAGAATGACACTCTTCATTACACTGTCTAGATTTAGGTTTCAGACAACCATAACCAGTGCTTTCACAACCTCTCACCTAAAGTCAGATAACGTACAGCCACCCAAATGAGTGACTGAATTTTCCTGCAAGTGTTTCTGAACCTCTGGAAATGTGGATTCTGTGGAGGCCCTGAAAACTGAGACTAAAATTGTTATGAAGAGACTTTACTGGATGAAATTTTTCCTTGCCAGGCACAAATAAACAGCTCTCAATAGGGTGCTCACCACACAGTGTGTCAGCACATATTATGCAGTCTAGTGCTGAGTGGATGTGTCAGCTGCCCATTAGACCACACTAAAATAGAATTGCTGGGAGCCTGAAGCATGAAGCATGATATTAGATAAAGTGATGAAATTTCACTCGATTAAAGAGCCAGGTCAAGGACAGTTACCTCAGGAAATTCCTTTTTTTCCTAGAATATTCTCACAAGTTTGATAAATTTAGCCTCCTTTTCCACTTATTTTAAAATATCATTCAAATTATATGAATGGCTGCATTTACACTTGCTGGCTTCCAACATATTGGGGACAATGGGAACAGTAGATTTTTATTATGTAAAAAAAGGGGAGGAGGCAGAAGAGAATTGACCGTGCTCCACATTAGAGGCTATAGGAAGTGTTAGATTGATTTGTTTAGAGTTGTTTGTGTTTTCTTCCTCTGAGGTGAGAGCAGCTGGTATTTTTTGTTAGGCTCACTGAATGCTAGTATAGAGCAGCACCCGAGGGAATAGAAAATTGCTCCCTTTATCCACAGGAAATGCATGCTGTTGGCAAAAGGATCTGCATCTGTTTTGCTTCTTGACTGGAGTGCTGAGGCCTCACCTAGTCAGATAAAGCTTCAGATTTGATTTAGCATTTGTATCAGCTCCTCAGAGTGCTCCACAAGAAGAAATTAGTGCACACGACTAAATCTGTGTTTTATTACAGTTTATAGTTTGGCAAGAGCTGCCTCTCTCTGCCTCCCTCAATTGAATTTCTATTAGGATCACATGTTACTCTGAAACCTAAAAGGAATCCAAAAGGTTAATTACCATTGAGTGTGCCATCCTTGGAGCCAGTCCCTGACCCTTACCTTGTGAAGCTTTGGTACAACATCTAAACAATATATGACATCTTGCAAATTGTTTTAATGCTTATTAATTAGAATATACAAGCTTTTCTTTTTCAGTGGGTCTCTTTCTCATGCTGTGCCAGGTGTAAAGCAGAATTTGCAGTTAATTTGAACCCGGTCATCCTTCTCACTGTTGCCCATTCACCCATGTACAAATGTATCATAGTGAATCGCATCAAAAATCCCAGATACTGTGCCTCTTAACTGTTTGCCTGTATGGGTGTTGAATTCTGGGCCAGTGATAGATTGGTGGTTACAAGACAGCTGCCTGATAATAACATTTAGTCCAGGCTGAATTTGATTCCCTTCTGGTACAGTATTTTCTAACATCAGTAAATTAACTCCTACACATATACTTCTTAATATGTGCAATACTTGTCCTGGATTTTTACAGGCATGCTCACAGGGACTCGAACGGTCTTTTGGTATCACTGATGAAGCTGAAAAAAAAAAAAAATTATTCACCCTGAAAGCAAGAGAAATTTTTTGCAAGGCTGCAGTCACCACTGGAGATATCTGTCTGATGAATGGTTCATGAAAAATGCCCAGATCAACGTAACACAGAGGTTATCATAAAATATGAGACCTTAATATAAGTCTAGGGAAAATTACCTTTTGGATGACAAATAGCATGACATTCACCCCGTAATAGGAGTAATCTAGGAGTCTCAATAGACACAGTCGTCCTACCCAAACACATATTTAGAAGCTTAAATTATACTGCATGTAATATTTTGTGTATAACATATTGATAATAAAAATAAGAGACATAATATGCAGAAGAGATCCACAGAAGATGTGAGGTCAGGAAACTGTAGAGGCATCCTGATGAAATCTAGTAATTGTTTTTAATTTCTTGAATTCTGAGTCTAACCTCAATAAAATTTCCTTATAGAAAACACACATGCATACACCAGTCCTGTATGAAGATGATGAATTTGTTACTTTTCATTTATATGAGGTTAGGATTAAAGTAATGTAATCTTTAGACATAAAATAGCACTGTTTGAAATGGGTGGATCTTAAAACATCCTGTTCACATCCTCATTGAACTGTCTTCCAAAAGTCTGTTGCTAGATGCCAAACCTGAGCGAGGCTTTGTTGGTATTCTTGCTGTGTTTTGCACTGCTAGTAGTGCCTGCAGCAAAGCTCGTCTCTCTCTCACTTTCCTATTTTGTTTTGTTTAGCATTGTTCTTCAAAACAAACTAAAGCAAACCAAAGCAAAGCAAAACAAACTAAAGCAAAGCAAAGCAAAGCAAACCAAAACCAAACCAAACCAAACCCAAACCAAACCAAACCAAAAACCTCTAGTCTTTTGCTTAAATTATTTTAACATAATAAGGCCCTTTATGAACAGGGAAAGTGGATGATTATCACTGGTTGACAATGCAAGGACACATCTGTTTATTAAAGAGTCTGTAGAAAGAAATCTGATATGCTCTTCCCCGCTTTTCCAATTGCTGGAGGAGTGATCAACTCCTGCTGCCAACTCATACCATCTACAGCAAAAGACGCCTGCTCCAACATCCTCTGTCAGCCTAGTCTTTTCCATCTACTCCCCTGAATCACAGCCAGTGTTAAGGCATACGAGCAGCCCGACAACTGGTAAGGAAATGTGGTTGCATTTTTTTGATTTTTTTCTTGTTAACATTTTTTGTTGCCCAGTGTTTGTGCACACTGGGGCAGGGAAAGGGAGCCAGGGATGCTGCCCTGATTCACACACAGAATAGCCCTTTCCCTTTCACCAGTGTGTAAAAATAACTAGTATGGGAAAGGGACCAAAAGTGGACTTCAATCTCTGCAGTATTACCAGTGTTGAAAACACTGAGTATAGGTATTTCACTGATTTCTCCCAGGAATGCTTTCTAAGGAAAAGTTTAAGTGACATTGTGAAAGCATGAGGCAGAGGCTGCTCCCTTGGCTCTTTACACAGAGTGACAGTCCAGCTTAGTGCTTGCTTTCTTCAAGTTGTGCACCCTGGCTCCAGTGTAAGCAAGGTCAAACTATATTGTTTACGTGGGCTCTTGCAAGGTCCAGCTGCCAGGGAATGTCAATCAGACTGAAATGCAAATACCACTAGCTTCCTGCCAAAACCCTCAACAGACCTGTGCCACAGGGAAATAGTAGTTCTGTCAGTGTTCCCCACACTCCAAAAACCCTGAAACCCCAAGCTGCTAAACCATGTATTTGCAGTTTTCATTACACTTCCCCATCCCTGGCAGTGCTCAAGGCCAGGCTGGATGGGGCTTTGAGCAACATGGTCTAGTTGAAGATGTCCCTGCCCATGGCGGGGAGTGGAACTAGATGATGTCTGAGGTCCTTTCCAACATAAGCCTTTTTATGTCTCTATGATAAATTGTATTAGTTGCTCTGTTTTAAGGATCAGGAGGTGAATCACCTCCTACAAAGAAACTCATGGAAGAATATGTCCCTCAAATGTTGTCTTGGGTACCAGGAGGTGCTAGCTATGAGGTTGTGTGTGGTAGGGCACACTGCAGTGCCACACCTGATGGTGATGTACAGCCTTCTTTCAGTAGGAAATGTTAGCTCAAATATATCCTTAGTGTTTCCCAAGGTTTGAATGTTGATTTCTGGCCTTTTCAAGCTTGTGAAAACTGAAGTTGTTCTTCTCTTACACCCTAGTAGTCCACTGTACATCACTTAGACTCTAGTCAGCATAATTTTTATCTCCCCACTCTTTTCTACAACCTGTCACGGTTTTTCCACAAGTAACTGCCCTTTTCACCATCATGCTTTAAACAGCTGAGTAGTTAGCACTGATGATGTGAGGTAATGATATTTTTGTTAAGGTTTAGTGAAACAAACTTCAGAGTTAGTGTTTGAGGGCTACTGATACAGCCCCTGCAAAGTGAGATGGTCATTCCTGGATGATTTGTACTTATTGTTTGGAGGGTCTTCTTTCCATAATGACTGACTGGAGGCATCTCATGCCTTTTAATGCAAGTGGAGTCGACAGAAGATGGACTGATCTGCCTTGATCTCCTCTGCTTGTTACTGCTGCGTGACCACTCAGATTTATGTGCATTACATTTGGCAAACACCAGTTTCTCTGTATAGCTGCATTTCAGATGAACTGGCTATTTAAATACCTACTGCAATACTAGAAGATGTTTGCTTTACTTTGCAGCCTAACTGCCTGTGAAGTGTAATTTGTCAGAATCAACAGTTTTGGTTCAAAGGAAGTCTGAAAATCCATTAAAAAACACAAGGATACTATAAGGGTCTTTGGCAAAACCAAAAAATGCTTTTCTCCACACCACAGGTACGACGGTCTCTACTCAGAATTGTGCAGTTTTATGCTGTCCATTTAGACATGAGAACAAGCCCACTAACAGAAATGCCTTAAATCACTGGAGGCTCTGTTTTGGTGAAATTTCCACAGTGTCACAACACAGATGTGCTGCAGCTGTCTGTGTATCTGAATCCACTGAATTACATTTACAACATTGTTCCTCTGCAATAAGTGTCATCGCCATAAACAATTGCTCAGTCCTTTTCATGAATCTGTGTTCAAGGCTGTATCATTGTAAATATTACAGAAAAAATTTCACACCTTCCCTCTTTGCCCAAAACATTATATTGACTAAACCAAGAAGTTCAGAATTTGTTTGGTTGTTTTTGTTCCTGAGAAGTGGAAAACAGGTTTCCTGAAGAGAAACTTTCCTCCCTTATTCTCTGGGAAGTATTGAAATTAGCCTAATATGTGACTCTGCCAAGTTTAGGAATATAGTAACTGAATCTGTATGATGATCACAGACTCACAGATGGTCCTTCATCCTGTCTCTAGCACTTCATGTCTTCTATATAGCCTAGGCAAAAGTGGTACAGAGACAAGTGTGCACAGGAGACGCTGAGGTTCTACACACAACTTTGTCACTGCAGTCCTGTCACTCTGTGTTCCTTCGCACTGTTTTACCTGGTAGTAGGTTTATTCCTAACATGTACCCATGAATGAATACTTCTTAATGCTTTCATTGCACTGCACTGTGAACAGAGCTTTCCCCCAGGTAAGTTCATTATAACAAATCCACTGGACCTTTTTAAAGAAAATAGTGTCATGACTGGAAATCTATGTGCCACATTTCAAGTCTGGGGATGTGGCACATCCAAACTGTGCAGAGAAAGCAGAAATCCTGACAGCAATGACAGTATGTGCACCTGTACTCATTTCATTTGCAGCACTTAGGAGTAGTGTTTTTATTATAGTGCATCTGAATATTTCTGAGGGATCCTAAATGACTTTTTTGCCCAATACTGCAGCTGAAGGACAAGTTTGTCCTGTGATTTTTCTGTCTAGGTTAAGTCCTGTTTATGATTGCATCATGCAGACATGTCATTCCTTCAAGGTGTGTAAGAAAGGTATTATGATATAAAGCTTTATGAAAAGGAAGTTTCTAACTTTTCACATTATCTTTTGTCTATGGAAAAAAGCACACCACCATCCCATAACTAGCATTCACTTCTACTGTGTAATATAGTACCCAGTTCCTTTCTCCCTGACCTGCTTTTTGTGTCTCTAAAGATGTAATTTAACTGTCTTACCAAAATGAGTTTGACTCCCTTTTTCAGATTATCCTACAAAGAAAAAGAGCTGCTAGCCTTTGGTTCTGTCTATCTGGAGACGGTAGTGATCAAACCTATGAAGATTGCTCTTAAATCCAGACAGAAAATGAGATGGTGAGATTTTGGACACATTACATCACATTTTAATAAAAAGGTTGGGTACACACAGCTTAGATGACACTAGTGAAAGGAGATGTAAACTTTGCTGGGAAACCGTGACCTGAGACCAATATACCTCTGTCAGTGTGGAAGAACAGAGAATGTAAGACGCAAATCAGCATGCAGGAATGATCAACTGTACACATACAAGGTGGGAAAAGTTGGAGAGTGCAATTTTTAAACAGAAGAAAGGTTAGGGGTTCTAACTGATCACAAATTGAAGTTAAGGCTTTCAATAATGTCTCCATAATAAACTGATAAAGTATTGACTAGATAATTGGACAGTGAGATACACTGAAAACTGGATGAACTGTGGGGCTCAAATGGCTATGATTAGTGGCCCAAAGTCCAGCTGCTGGCTGAGCACTAGTGGTGTGTCCCAGATGTCAATACTGGGTCCAGCACTGTTTATTTTCATTAGTGAGCCAGATGCTGAGGCAAAGTGCACTCTCAGAAAGTCTGCAGATGATACAGAACTAGGAGGAGTGACATACACCAGATGGTTGTGCTGTCATCCAAAGGGATCTCAGTAGGCTGGAAAAATGTGCTGACAGGAACTTCATGGAATTCAATAAGGGAAAATGCCAAGTTCTGCCCTTGCAGAGAAATAAGTTTATACACCAATACAAGCTTGGGGTCAATTGGATATTAAAGAGGTCACAGAGAAAGACCTTGGGATCTTGGTGGACAAGTGGACCATGAGCCAGCAATGCACCCTTGTGGCAAAGAAGGCCAAGAGCCTCCTGGGCTCCATTAGGATAAGCCTTACCAGAAAGCCGAGGGAGATGATCCTCTCTGCTCAGCACTGGTGGGACACATGGAAGTGCTGTGCCCAGGTCTCGGCTCCTCAGTGCAAGAAAGATATGGACATACTGGAGTGAGTCCAGCAATGGGTCATGAAGGTAAAGTGTTTGGAGTATTTGACGTATTGAGGACTCAAGAGTGCTTGCACTCTTCAGCCTGGAGAAGAGAAGGTTCAGGGGGATCTTAACAGAGTGCATAAGTACCTGATGGGAGAGTTTAATGATGCAGCAAGGCTCTTCTCAGTGGTGCCCAGTGGCAGGACATAAGACAAGAGGTACAAGTTGAACATAAGAATTCCATTTAAAAGTAAGACTACATTTTTACTGTGAGGGTGATCAGACACTGGGACAGGTTCCTTGGAGAGGATGTCTGTTTAACCTGCAGAAGAGAAGGCTGAGGGAAGGTGTGATAATAGTCCTCATACTCCTAAAGCTGAGTGACCTATTCTACATGTGCATGAAAGACAGAGTAGGGAACAGTAGGTTAGCATTGGAGTCAGGAAGATTCAGGCTGAATGTCAGAAAAAACAAACCATGTACTAGAGAAGCTGTGAAGTTTTGCTGACTATTCTCAAACAAATTAAAGAACATCTCTTAGGGATTGCACTGGTATAGCTAATTCTATTGATTAGGAAGAGGAATGTGCTAGAAAATTTTTAGGATCTGCACACTGGGATTGTTTGATGATTCTGCACCTGGAGGCCAAACAAAGTACAAAGAAGGAATAATCAAAGCTGCAAATACAGCAAAATGGTTTATGGAATTAAAATAGAATCAAGAACTTTATTTTCATTTCTATTGTCATAATGGCTCAGGAATGAGGAGGGAAAAGGAAAAAAGAGGATAGAGATACAGAAGTTAAATAATTGACATCAGTTTCTGTCAACAGACTTTAAACTAGAGGCCAAACCAAAACCAAGTAAAAGTCACTGTTTAGCAGGCTTGTGATGAGCAATTCAGGCTATTGTATTTTGATTTCTAAAAATTTTCTTACCCTGAGGGAATATTTGTGAAATAGTTCAAAATGTTAGTTGTGGTTTTAAAAGTCCTAGCAACATTAGCTTCTTCTAGTATGTGTCCTCATGCTTCCATTCAAACCAATCAATCAAGTGCCTACTGATCCACGAAGAAGCTTTTATGTTTGAACAGTTCCACCAACAGTTTCACCAACAATTGATCTCTTTAAATTCCATTATAATTGCCATACAGATAAAGCTCTTCTTTTTGTGACTAAAAAAAAATTAGTCTGTAAAATCAAGTTATCTCTAAAAATTGTCAGAGCTAGTAAATATGCTTTACTACTTAGAATAAAGTACTCTGTGGAGTACAGTAGAGACAGAATTAAAGAAGGGATAGCTACATGTGGATAACAGTAAGGGATATAGGTAGGAAGTTTAGCTAGGAATTCCTATCATGAAGCTGTTGGAATGTCAGTAACCACGATTTTTAGAATGAGAAATTATTTGAAATTTGGTGATTGAAGTGAAACTAATTCCCTTGAAAGAGACTTTGTATATAAACAATATTCTCCTCTAACTCATGTCCTATCTTATTATATTGAACACTGCTTGAACAAGAATTAGAGCAAGCACAGAAAATTTTCTTCTTCTATTTTGCTTTTTTCAGTTTTCAGGTGACCTCTTTAAGGTTAACTTTCACGTTGTTAGTACACGAGTTAAGCACTCATGATGAAAAAATCTAGGAACATGTGAATGGCAGATGGGTGGAAAGTAATTGCCGGAGAAAGCCAGATTTCAACTTCAAACTTTAGCTGCAGATCTACACTATGTCACTATGCAAAAAAGATGATTAAGGGAAGCAAAACCACTTTCCTGTTTAGTGAGCAGCTGCAGTCATTGATGACTAAACTGTTGATTTTTTCCCCCCTTTGCTAATGGGACATAGATTATTTCTGTAGTAGGCAACATATTTACACTTACACATTTTTATACATTCACACTTATAATTTATCTAACTAGTTTTGCTTCTTCATATCTCTTCCATAAAATAGGTAATACAACCTAGAGAGTCTTAAAAACCCGCCTGTTTTCTACTGGGACGGACAAGATTCTTGGATACACTCATAGCAAAACAACAAAGAAACTCAAGCACGTAATTACAAGATACCAGAAGCCTGCAGCATGTAAGGCAAAATCTTGCAAAGAAATGACTGAGTTTCAGCACAAGGCCACTTCCCAACAGCCTCCTTGTTCAGTAACTTTGATCAAGCTTTTCTTCATGAAGACCTAAAGAACAGCTGACTGGTCTTTCCTCTCCTGCATCTGCTGGGGAAACTTCACATGGTGTCTGTCTGTAGTCTAATATTTTACAGTTTTCTTTTCCTGACAGTTATAGCTTTTTGTCAAGGTATAACTCCATTCCTTTATATTTGCTCTTCATAGTCAAATGTCCCATATATCATCCTTGTCTCTAAATTGGAGAGACGTGGATCTGATGGATGGACCACTTGGTGGGTAAGGAATTGGCTTGATGGTTGCACTCCAAGAGTTGTGGTCAACAGCTCGATGTCCAAGTGGAGACCAGTGACAAATAGCATTATTCAAGGATATGTACGGGAATCGATGCTGTTCAACGCCTTTGTTGGCAACATGGACAGTGGGACTGAGTGCACCCTCAGCAAGTTTGCTGCCAACACCAAGCTGTCTGTTGTGGTTGACACACTAGAGGGAAGAGATGCCATCCAGAAGGATCTTGACGGGCTTGAGAGGTGGGCCTGTGTGAACATCCTGAAGTTCAACAAAGCCAAGTGCAAGATCCTGCACTCGGGCCAGGGTAATCCCCAGCATCAATACAGGCTGGGTGGAGAATGCATCGAGAGCAGCCGTTGAGAGCAGCCCAGAGGAGAAGGGCTTGTGGGTGCTGGTGGACAAAAAGCTCACCATGACTCGGCAACGTGTGCTGGCAGCTCAGAAAGCCAAATGAATCCTGGCCTGCATTAAGAGAAGCATGGCCAGCAGGTGAAGGGAGGTGATTCTCCCCCTCTACTCTGCTCTTGTGAGACCCCACCTGGAGTACTGCGTCCAGCTCTGGGGCCACCAACATAAGCAAGACAAGGACCTTTGGAGCAAGTCCAGAGCAGGGCCGCGCAGATGACCTAGACGGCTGGCGCACCTCTCCTATGAAGACAGGCCCAGAGAGCTGTGGTTGTTCAGCCTGGAGAAGGCTCTGGCGGCACCTTCTAGCAGCCTTCCAGTACCTAAAGGGGGCCTACCAGGGAGTTGGAGAGAGATTTTTCACAAGGGCATATAGTGATAGGACAAGGGGTAATGGCCATAAACTGAAAGAGAAGAGATTTTGATTAGATACAAGGAAGAAACTTTTCACCACGAGGGTGATGAGGTACTGGAACAGGTTGCCCAGAGAAGTTACGGGTGCTGCATCCCTGGCACTGTTGAAGGCCAGGCTGGATGGGACTTTGAGCAACCTGGTCTAGTGGAAGGTGTCCCTGCCCATGGCAGGGGGTTTGGAACTAGGTGGTTTTTCAGGTCACTTCTAACCCAAAACATTCTCTGATATTTCATCATTATGAAATCATTATGTTGCTGAAAGGCTTGTGTGTTAATTCATAATGTCCAACAAATTATTCAGGTTACAAGGGTCTGAGCACTGCTGTTACACTTGGTCTGGAACGTTTTAATATCAAATAATAATGGAGAAATTTAAGTCTGCTACTGCAAATTTCCCCTACCTTCTGCCTGATAAGAGCTGTATAAGGTGAGAAAAATAAGATCCCTTTGGAGAAACAGGAATGATACCTGAGCACTAAAAAAATTTACACAATAGGAGGTGAGTGTGTAATCTTCCTGTCAGGCTGTGAACAGTGCACATCCATGCTCAGTTTGACTAGGTTTAACCCAGGATGGAGGAGATTGAAGAAAAATTTTAAGATAACTTTAGAAGTTAAAAAAATTGGAGAAAATAGGTGCAAAATGGGGTGTTTTCTGTTTGTTAGTTGAGTTTTTTTGTATGTTTGCTTGTTTGTTTCTGTCTTTCTCCCCCCCCCCCCCCCCCCCCCCTTCTTTTTTTATTTTATTTTTTGGTTACATATTCATAACCTGCAACCTTCTTGAAGTTTGCTTTAGTTTTTCTTTCCAGTGTGAACCTAAAAAAGAATCAACCAGTTCTCCCATGATTTCGGCTGCATGGTTCATTGGAACCTGGGCAGATCTAAACATTTTGCACAGCCTGGATCCCACACATTTTTTTCAGTGTAATTGATTTTTATTTTTTTCTGTGTATCTTTCTATGTTGTACAGCTTACTACAAACGTATTACATGTAGCTGTATAAGTTGATTTAAGCCTGCATCATACAGTGAATAAATGAAGAAAAAGAGGGGAAAAATAATAATAAAAAAAACCCTCCTAAAGAATATTTTCTTTGGAATGGATTTTTTCTCTAAGTATAGATAATATAGGTAATACCCAGTATGAAATTTTGGCAGCTCATTCAGGAACAAGAATGTGGTAGTAGGAAACAATGAATTAAAAGTCCGTCATTCTGAAATGCTCTAGACATTTATCTGATGCCAGTTCCATCAATTGCAATATGTCTGTTAATACTCATACTACTCAAGTGTGCAGTGAAACAACACATTAGCATTTAACCTGAAAAAATGCAGTTATTCAAAATTTACATAAAATTACAGAGTAAACTCCAAACAGGTCACCCTAGAAATATATAATTACACTCAGCAGTCCTGTCAGCGTACATAGAAACAATTTTATTCCTAGTCATCTTCTGCTTTTATTCACTCACGAAGGTATCACTAAAATTTCCACAGAACAATGAATTTTAATAGGTGCTAATGCAATTGTGAATTATGGTAAATTAATCTCTGTACATTCAGTTTCTTGTTGCTCTATGCAAAAGTAGTGTAAAAAAGGTAATATAGGAATGTAAATATGTATAAATGATGCTGTTTTTGTTGAGTAGTATTCTGTTAAATTTTACTTGGTTTACTGCAAAATTTCTATGGATAAATCCAGTACTATCATTAGATATGTAACTTCAATTAGCTTGTTTATATGTAATTTTAATTTATTGTTTATTTTTTCTTTACATCTAGGAATTTGAAAATCGATAATATGCATTATTGTATACAATGTGTAATATCCTTTTATGTAAAGAGATCTGTACAGTCATCTATTATGCTTTTATTCTTGTATTTACCCAGTACTTTTATGTATTATTGTACGTTAAAGCAGTATATTTTGTAGGTAGGATTTTAAAGTGATTTACAAGATCAACCTAAATGTTTAAAATTCTTCTGGAAAATATAAGGAACATTAAGGAATTCACTTCAGTGATCATTGAAATGCAATAATTTCTTGGGTGGAACAGAGTAGCTGTTCACCAGTGTACTTTGCTCCTGAAGACAAAGCAGGAAGATTACAACCATGTTTAATTGAAACTATTGTTTGAGGATTTTAGAAAGGTGGAAAGTAATTGTTTGGACTGAAATGTATCTACCTTCCAATGCAAACTTCACTAGAGGATATCTGAACACCAGCATACAGTTTTGTTGATATTTGGTGGCCTCAGCCCAGCTTTTATAGTCTTTTCCTTCTTGGATTCACTAGAAGAGATTGCCCCTTTCATTACAGAGGCTCAGCTGTGACACTGATTCTCATTCAATGAGATTGTGCTTGTTTGATGAAGTCTTCCTCTAACTAACTGGTTTGCTTTTTATTTTTCTTTTTTTCAGGGCATGGCCTGGCTTCCTGTTGGCTCATGTTCAAAATTTTCTTCAGGTTTTTCATTTAAGAACCAAGTACAAAATTTCTCCTCTTGCCAATACACCTCTCCTTGGATAAATAACCCATACATTTTCTTAATTGTTAGTCTGCTCCTACACTTGCTCCAGTCTGTTCAAGGACTGTCCACTACAGGCAGCAGAAAGTTTCATTAAGGAAAGGATTATGAAACTGCAGGTTTTGGGAAGAGAAAAAAAAAAAGTGTACTTTTTTCTAATGTGACTTTTGTTCAGTTACCAATAATGCAACACTTTCATCCTTTAATCTCATCCATCTTGTCTGTTGCAGTCACGCCCATGTCAACTGCAAAATATAACTGTTATATTCAGTATGGATAATAACAAATCGTATCATTTGACACAGACACACTAAAAGGGTACAGAGCATGTGTGATTGCACATCTTAATGCTGAAATTTTGTCAAACTAATGACTTTTTTCTTTTTAATTGCAATGTTGATGTTGATATCATGATTGGAATAACACAGTTTGATTTGAAACAAATGTCTGGAAGGTCAGAGTTAACGAGAGATGAGTGAATAGGCAATTTCTTGAATAACTTAAGCGCTAGCACCATTCTAGCAATCAAACATTTTTGTTCATTCTTGTGACCTGCTATGTGAAGTCTCACTGCTGTGATGGAGTTTAAGTGTAATATAATTATTTATACTTTGCCTCCCCCCTAATGTGGTATATTTTCATGGAACTAAGTATGTGTAGAGTTTTATGATGATTTATAAACCTGCCAAATTCTGTATTACAGCCACAGTGTTCCAGTATTGTGTGCCCATCTGGAACTTGTAGAAGATTACTGTGGGGTCTGAAAATTATTGCTCATAACTATGCATAGTCAACTAGAAATTTCTATTCCAAATGATTCTGCTTGAACACAAGTTCCTGGTCACAAATGACAGAGGTGAACTCTTTACTTTCTCTCCAATAACATTTCTATCAGGAAGAACAAACTCACAAAGCTCAGTGCTGCCCTGGGAGGTGAGAAAACAAAATCCAAAACAACCTCCCAGTTTCAACCAGATGAACCCTCCCAGACATGAGCAAACATGCAAGGACTGAGAAAAGGAAAGTGGGAAGGGATTATTCAGTTTTGACAGACCCATCCTCAATGCATTTTTCATTGAGATAATGTCTTGTGTAAATTCTATAGGACAGGGGAAATTATTCCATGCTGGGCGAGAGAAGGAGCAAATTGCTCAGACTGATTGTTCAAGGGACTGCAGTCCTTAAAAATTATGTCTTTGGTGACTAACATGGTCTAAAGACTTCCAGGAATGCATCAGGACAGGAGAGAGAACGTTTGAACTCTGCATATAACTATATGACTTTGCAACACTTTGGAACTGTATTGACTTTTATGACTTTGTGACTCTTAACCACCTCACGGTCACCTACTTCTAACTCATAGAGCCTTCGATGGCCTCTAGAGTGCCAAGCGTTCAAGTCACACTCGAGAATCAGTAATGACTTTAGAAGTCTGATTGTAGGTATAGGACCCTTTCTCCAAAATAAAGTATGGGTATATGTGGTCATTACGATAAAAATTGTAAGATTTGCATATAGGCATAACACACAAATATATGAAATATGAGTTATTTGCTCCAAAACAGAAATTCCTGACATTGGTATAAATTCATAGTAAGAACCAAAGTAGCTAACTAAAATAAAATAATAAATGGCTACATGATGTAGTTTGATCTTGTCTAATTTAGTAAAATAGCAGCTTGTACTTTTGAACTTTGGAACTTAATAATTTTACATTTATGTTTTGTAAAGGAAATATGTAGTCTTTTAAACTTTTACACTGGGAGTCATAAACGTGTTTCATGTCTGACTGTTTGGAGTAGTGTTTCAAAATGATTGCAACAAGGAAGTTTGATTTCAAGCTTCTTCAGTGTGTTCCTGGCTTTGCAATTGACTAGTATGTGGTCTTGATCAAATTGTTTTTATGTCTTTGTGCAAGTTTTCTGTCTTATGAGTTTTGTCACTGTCTTCTAATGATATGAAATGATAAAGATAAAAAACCCCATTTACTTTCAAATGTGCTTATATTTGATTTGTGCACAAATGTAGGTTGCACTGTGATAGCTCTTTGTCAGTCTCCTGAGTTCCATCTTCATCTTTCTCTCCTACTAGGGGCATGAAGGAATTTTAAAGACCTTGCTGGATCTTCTGGCACTTTGGGATTTGCAGAAAATTCTCATCTTTCAAAGAGTAATATTTTTCCCAGCCTGGTGTGACTGGGTGAAAGGACATAATGCAAAATATCATTTGTTTGTTGGAAGTATTAATAATAAATGAAGTTGAGAGACAAAACTGGCCACAATACTGAGATGCTCAGAGTATTATAAAAATAGCAACTCTTAGGTTGGAGTTACTGAAAAATACTGTTGGTATTTCGTGTGGGTTTTTTCCCTGTATATAAAAGAAGAAAATTAAATTAACAACAAGAGATAATTACTTAGAAACTTATAAATCAGGTAGCTGACCAAATAATATACAATATTTTTTGATATTTCTTATGGTGGCAGAGAGTGTGGATGAAATCATATTCATTAACAAAAATATGATAAGAAAGGATTCATACAACAGCTAAATATCTCTAGAAAACCTATATAGTGCTACCCAGGCTTAGTTCCTAAGAAGTGCCTGTGTCAGCTGACTTAAAAATGTATTTATTGTTTTGGACTTAATTGTTCATACTCATGTAGAGGAAGTATGTGGGAAGAAGAGAGGAAAAATTATCTGCTGAACTAGCTGACTGATCATATGTATAGACAGACAGATGTGCTGTTCACTGGACATCACTTATGAAAAGGCAGGTATCTTTTCCAGATTTTTCAGCTTGGTTCAATTAACAACAGTAAACATAAGCAAACTGAAGGTCAGGAAATCCTGTACAAACAAGTTATCGGAAGCAACTGCCATGCACCAAGCAAAATGACATATTCAACTAGGAAAGAACATTTCTGCATTGTTTTGCAGGAAAGGTCAAGAACAAACTTGACCTGAACAGTAGATAGATGAAGTGCAAACTGTGCTGAGAAAGGGAAGTCTTTGTGATACAAATAATGCTGGGAAAGAAGCTAGCAGACTATTTCACTACGGTAGTCAGCTTGTTATGAATAGCAGTGAGAGTAGCGTCAATTTATTGCCTGAGCATGAGAAGTGCCTTCATTTCTTGGGGGTCTGTCCCACTGCCTTTTCTTATATACAAAAGAATTCAGACGTGGAAGATATTGTTAATGTGCTTGGTATCACAGGCATTTTTGTCCTGAGATTTTCTTTTCTATGTAATATAGTATGTACGGTTTGCATTTCTGTGTTATAGTACAGTTCATGGATTGAAAGACTTTTTTCAGGATGAGAATGTTGTGTTACAATGTGTGTAATAACATTTTTTTTTTTAATTTCTCTAAAATATGCTGACTGGTTATCAAATCACAAGGCAGCCAAGACTGGCATTCAGTTTCGAACCATTTTCTCAGAAACCAACATAAAAATATTTGCAACAGGAAAAGTGCACACAGTTTATAATGGGGTCAGTGAAGGCTTAGTGTTACCCTGCACTTTGCAGGTATGTCTATTTACTTGTTGCTTCAGGTCTTGACCTTAGTCCTTGCCTGATTTGTTGGTATCTGAGGTCTTTACAGCACCTGGCTATAGAAAGGCTGATTGCTGAGCCTCACAATGATCAAAATCAAGTAAGTTATACTTTGAAAATCTGACTATTTAATTTGAAGTAGTAGATCAGTTTTTTGGTGTAGTTACCCTGCTGGGATAATACTAATTTCTGTTGAAGAAAGAACCACACACCCCACACCCACACCCCACCCAACTTTTGTCATAGTGACTGAGTACAGACCCTCCATTTTACAAAGATCAGACTGTTATGCCAAAAATCAAGTAAAACAGGTCCAAGCTGTAGTTGCTTTTTGTAGTCTGTTTGTGAACCTAGCCAGAAGTGTAGGTTTATAACAAAAATTCAGGCTTGCTTCCAAGCATTGCAATTGCAATTTGAGATGGGCCTAAAGTATAGCTGTTATCAAAAAAAGCTGGGTCTAAGTCCCTTGCAGGACTGAGCAACTTCAAATCTCAAAACAGGTTGTGAATTTAGTTCAGAGTGCCCATTCATTTGAACACGAATGCAGAAATCACAGTGTTGAACTTTGGAGAAGTTTGGTGACACTTCTTACTCAAATGTGATGGAAGAGAAAAAAGGGAAAAAAATAGAAAAGAGGAAAGGATATGTTATCTCTTACCAGAAGTTGGAATTTGGTCTTTGTAACTTTGGTCCCATTGTTTCTACTTCCTGTATTCTGGTGTCTGACTCAGCCAGATAGGAATAATACTGGAATTTCTTTAGATTTTATGTTCAAATACTTGAGTTTCAATGCTATATTTATAATTTAGCAATGACTGGTAAGGACACAACACAGTAACTACTGGATAGTCATGATCCTTCTCTTTTTCTCACGCATTAAAATCTTTGAAAGGAGCAACTTATCAGAAGAGTAAAGTGGGGACTGTAAAATAAATTTGCTTCTTCTTCAGTTGGTCAAAAAGGTTTTGAACTGTTGTTTAGATGTAAGAATTTTTCCTTCCACTTCCAACACACATACTAGTGTAGCATCTCAGGTCCCCAACCCTTCCCTTTCCCTCTCTTTTCCCCTCCCTCAGATCTTTCTATTTCAGGAAGACAATGTGTGAGATATTGAAATTTCTATACCTTGTTTAGATGACAATGATTGTAATAAGAACTGAGAGAAGCTACTGGCACAACATGAACACATTCCTGTGACAGGGACTGTAAATGAGGACTGTAAAACTGACACCTTTCTTGAACCTGTTTTCTACATTGAAAAAAACCCAAACCCTTAAAAGCTGGTTCCTGGGGGCATCCCTGCTGGCACTAAGTGTACAAATAATGTTTGTATTCCAGTTCAGAAAAAGAGAAATGAAAATATTTCATTGAAAGCTGACAGCTTTAATGAACTTTAAAGGTTAGCCTTGGTGCTAGTTAGCATATCTATTCATGTCTCTATCAGTCTATTGAATTACTCAGCTGAACACGCACACAAAAGCAAAACTAAGGAAAAAACCCAAGAAAGCTAATATTAATAATTCATAAATACTAGAGGCTTCTGGCTGCCTTATTTTTTTTAGGATATTGGAAGTGTGCTGAGAACTGAATGCTGCTGGCTCCTAAGTTACTTCAGAAGCTCACAGAGCGACCCTGCCCAAGAATGTTAATGTTCCTGTAAATGGTTAGCTACCCAAACATATTGCTGATTTCCATCCCCTCAAGCACTTGTTCGTGTTTCTTTGGATTAGTATAAGGTAAGGCTTTTCATGAAATTTTTAACTGACAGTTTTTATATTTGAATTTCACAAGCCTCTGCAGACCATAAAGAACTCCAAATTCAGCCATAATCCTCTGTTACAAAGTAAATCAGATTTTTTGAACAGATTCCAGATGCCAATTATGGTAATAATGAGGATATACAACCTCCTTCTCTGTCTCAGCTGGATCAGTAACAATGCTGCTTTTGACAGGTTAACCTGTCTTAAAACTTTTTTGAGGGAGGAAGGGGGGGAGTAAATTAAAATGTTGATTATTAAATCTTTCAATTGAAGACTGAAGTTATTAACATTTTTCACATTTAACTATTTTTCTGGGAACCAGTTACAGTGAATGTTGCAGCTGTTGCCTGACAATGAATTGATTTTAGGCAGTATTTATGAGGAACTGAAAAGCAAGTTTTTGGCAATTAAGATAGTTTAGTGAAATACTCCAGCAGTGAGCTGATAATAGTGGGAGACAACACATTTAAATACTAACCTCTCCACTCAAACAGGATAAAGAAAGAAGTGGGTGGTAAATGATAGAACAGAGGCTTTGCTTCATCAAGACTCTACTCCCGTTATTTCAGTCCAGATATAATGCCAGGTGCAATCCATTCTGCCACACTGGAAACATGTTTGCTTTCCAGGTAGCTGTACATGGACTTTTAAGTTTCTTACTGTTTGGGAGAAAACTGCACATAAAAGAGGAAAGCAGCCCCTTTTCAGTGGCAGCAAGGCAGCGCAAGGTGCTCTCGTAGCAGTCATCATCTTTGCCACACTGACAACAAATAGGATCTTCAGTGGGGTTGAGCAGAAGATTACACCCTGAGTCTGTGGGTCAAGCTTTGCTGTTCGTTGACAGCAGAGCATTGCTGGGGCAGGTTCATTGACAACAGAGACCTTATGAATGAAAAACTTGCCTTTGGGCAAAAGTTTACTGTGTGACATCTCTTCAGACTGGTGCAGTACTACAGCCTTTATCATACTGTTCATCTCCATCATCAGGTTAGTAAACCAGCTTTGGGTGTTTGAAGAATCTGCATGATATGAAATTAGTGAGATGAGAAACACAGTGCCATTTCCTGTGGGACACACCAAAATGCTGTAGTGGGGACTGCAGGGAAAAGTTTAGAGCTTGGTTCAATACTGCTTTCAAATAACTGTTAATACCAGTTTTGTAAGCCATGCTGACTTCCAAATATTTACAACAGTGCAATCTTATTCCCAGAATGACCTCACGGATGCATATTTTATGTTGAAATAGATTCAGGTAGGACTACAGAGAAGAGAAATGAAGTAATAAAAGTAATAAGAGGGAAAAAACCCAGAAGATATTCAACCCTACTCAGCTCATAATAGTAGACGCTTTTATCCTCCTATGAGGGCATAAACAGTCATATAAATACAAACAAGGTCCATACCATGAGAATTCTTCACCTACCTATCTTAGAAGCTTTGTTCCTCTACGCTGATACCTATTATATGACTGAGTATGTGTGCCTCTAGTCTACTGAGACTATAAAGTAAAATGCTTTACATTAAATCACTGTTTTTTATAACAGACTCTCGAAGAATCTACCATATCTCTACTAAGGTAGATAGTAGACATCCTGGAAATGTTCTTAATTGATTGTTTGTATTTATATGAGCACATTCTTATTTTGTTGACTTCAGCAGCAACCTGTGATCCCACTGTACCTCAGATTTTTGTATTACACACTTACCCTTCACCATGGCTTAAAGCAAAATTTTGTTTTTTTTTAAATGGTGCTTACAATCAGATTAAAACACCCCTGAACCTCTCAGACAGTTACAGTTTCACTATACCTAATGCCAGACTATGTTGTAGTGTCCTAAACATGTATGTCCTAGTTCATTTATTACAATGAGTGAGAAGAGGAATTACTGACATCATGACTCCTGTTTTGTACACTATACACAGAATTTTCATTTAATCATCCATGAAAATAACTCTGGAGCAAAAAAGTACAGCATACACCAAAGTTTACCACTTGGTGCTAACTAAAGTCAGAATTACACTTTTTTAGACAAGAAGAAAATATTTCAGCTGCTTCTTCATGTTGTGGGAACTATATTTGTAAGTACATATTCTCATTTCGTTCAGGAAGATCTGACTAGGTCAATTGCTAACTACAAGTATTATTTTTTGAGCATTGCAGATGTTTTTTCTTTGTGATAAAAGAACTGAAAAGTCCTCAAAGACACATTTATTTTTGCATTTCGATTTCTTAACTGATTCCTTCAATTAAAAGGAAAAGCTGATTAAATTTAAACAGTTGTTCAAGAAATACAGAAACAACATTTTAACTAAATGCACAACAGCTGTAGGTGGTTTCCAGCAAAAGGAGAGGCTGTCCATATGCACATTTATTTTCTAATGGCAGTGATGACTCTGTACATCTTTGCATCTGCTTGAAAGAATATGATGTATTCCTCTTACATATAGGATGCACTTCTATATAGCAGAACAATACTGTTCAACAGTACTTGCTGTCTATTTCTATTGCAAGGAGGAGCTCCATTTCCTTTTTTTAGGAAATCCTGTTTGTTGACATGTTGCTAGTTCTTACATGACCATTTCAGTCACAGGGCAGCTGATCCATCACATTTCTCTATCTGCATTGCCCACAGGTTAAACCACCACAGTGTATTTAAATCAAAATGCCAGGGTAAATTTCCATCAGGAAAGATAGGTGGGGATGAAGGTATAAAAAAAAGTGTGACAGTGAAAGGCTACTTGTCATAAAGATGAGGGACTGGAGAAGCTGTTCCCTGTGGAAAGAAACTTAGGAAGCTGCTATGGCACTGAGAGGTGGCTGGGCAAGGAGGAAGGAGTACCACAAACTGTGCCATGTTTTTAAGCTGCAGCAGAGAACTTTGGCTCTATCCCCTGTTTTGAGTTAGTGTTATTAGGAGTGCCTGTTGCACTGGGCTGGACTAGCTTTTTAGAAGCTTTTCTGAAATAGTTTTTTCAAGGTTATGTAACATAGTGAGTCTTAACTGAGTGGGAAAACACACTGCCAAGCCTTCACTCCTTTTTTAACATTCTGGGAGAAGTCCCTTCCATGAAAAGAAGGAAACAAATCAGCGTTTCCTGCTCCATTGCAGTTTAAAAGGAGTTGGTTTATTCTGTGGTTTCCTGCAGATGGAAGAGGCTCCCACAGAAGAAACTCTTATTGAGAACTAACTGGAAATTACTAGCAGCTGGTCAGCAGCCACTGATGTTAACTGAAACTGCATGGTTAATTTCTTACCCACAGCCTTTAAAAAAAAGACCCTTAGTGCAAATAGGGTCATAAAAGTTTCATATGGAATTTTCAGCAGTAAAAATGACTATAGTTCTTGTCACATACAGTGAACCTCAGCTGTTTTGTCTCCATTTATTCTTCAAAAGAAGAGAGCTAGGATGTCAAAAGCCTTCTGCTTGTTTTATATTCCAGATCACAAGCCTCTCTTGGCCAGTGCTACAGACTTTGTGCAGTTCCTAAACGTGCTCTAAAACATGTCCTTAAGCTTTTCCCCTTTTAAAGAGACCTGCCTCCTAAACTGGGATTATTCCAAGGCCCTCTCCACTGCTTGCTGTATTTTTCCTGCTCACAAAGCATTTCATTGGCCTGCTGTAAACTCCCAGCCAAGGAAAGATTGATGGCTCCTTTTGAAATAAGTATCTTTTATGACTTGTTTCTCTTAAACAGATTTGCTCTTTTTTAACTCATTCTTTATCTATGCTTATGCTGTTTTTTAAATTTACTCTTGTTATGCTCAAGAGTCCAGGCTGGTTACGCTGAACTGGAAGACAAGAACTGTTCCTGGTGCAGCACCAAGCCCAAACTAGCTATTAGCCCAGCTTTGGTTGTGTCAGAGTTACATCAGCAAAAGATTGTGTCCTGCATGGGCACAACCTTAGTATTTGCAGACCTCCGCAGATAAGCAGCTTCTGAGTATTCTCATTTAGGTATTGCCATTGGGAAATTTAGTTCTCATCTTAATTGACATAGAGATGGGAGACTGTAGCAGGTGGAATATTAGGGTATAGTATGATTTAACTTCAAGGAAGAGTAAAACATTGATGACAACAGCATTATTCCTTCTTTTGTAGCATACTTTCTTCCGTATTTCCTTCAGAAGTGTAGATATGAGCTTGTTAACTTAGCTCATGAAAAAATACTATTTAAAAAATCTTTTTAAAATGGTTTTAATCTTCTTGTTCTGTGAGCCTATTTTTCAGCATATAAATATTGTTTGACACTTTTCATTTGTGTTAGGGACAGTATTTTTAAAAGTATCATTCATTGGCTTCTAATAAACTTTGTTGTAAATTAAAATTCTCTGCTTTACATGTGAATACTTTCATACACTCCCTATTTCAGGTAAAAACAGGTTTTGTTTTTTTAATTTTCATTTTTTTGACCTGGTCAACACCTACAATCAAGGCTATTTATGAACATATTTTCATGGGATATACAAAGATACTTTTAGAGGACCATTGCATGATGCTGAATTTGACCAATAAAGGTGAGAGAGGGCAACTGTTTTCTTTAAGGTTTAGTTATGGTGCCTGGTTTTGATAACAAATATACTTCCTGAAGACATGTTTTGAAATGAAATTTAACTTATGTTCTGTTATGCCACTGGGTCTAAATGATGTACTTTGTATATTGCATGAAAAATATATGGTTAATGCTGGAGATTTGACAAACTACTAATCTACCACAGAAATTTGCTAGGTTTATTACTGTGACAGCCAAGCAAAATCCAAGAATAAAGTCTCCTTGTACCAAACACAGGTACAACAGTAGATAGTTTCTGTATTTAACTATAGGTATTTGACTAATACCACCACTACAGAAAGCCTAAGGGATATCTTTGCTTTGGAAGTAAGAAAATGTTGCGAGAAAGATGACAATTAATTGTTCTGCCTCTGCAATCACTGCTTTTACCCCTGGTTTTTTTTCCTGCATCTTATTTATCTTTATTCCTTTTCCCCCTGTTGTTATTGTTAGCCTTGTATAGTTTGTTGGTTTTTTTTTTTTTTCCTTCGAAGATACTTGGTATGCGATGGGAACAAAGCCATACCTATGAGGTACAATATGATCTGGACTGGTTAGCAGTGGTCATCAACTGATCACATGTTGGAATTACTGTCCTTGGCTTCTTTAAGCCTTTAAATTTTTAGCTTGATCTGTGGGCAAGAAATAAACCTGACTATAAATACCAGAAATGTTTTAACTTTATGTCAGATTTATATTTGAGTTTCCCCCCTCCCCTGCCCCGCCTCCCCCGAAAAAAAGGAAAAAAAAGAGCTGTACTTTATTCCATATTTCTCTAAGCTTGCACTATCCCACAGCACTAAAACTTAAGTTGGCTGTAACTTGATTACTCCAGAGGACTGGCTATTACCAGAGTGGAAAGGAATGAAAAGGAGTGGGAGGGGGGAATATGCTAACGACATGGAGGTTATGTCCAACACAATCGCCACAGCTTTGTCTACTGGCAAACTCAGCCTTAGGATCCCTGTTATGCTGTGATTAGGGAGGAGGGCTGAGGGAAGTGTGGACTTGGGGGGCCTCCTACAAATTCTCCTTAAAGAGGCAGCTTGGGAGGGTGGTGTGAGTGGGGAGCTTGAAGGAAATTTTCCTGTGGGCTCACAAGTGGGTGATCAAGCTGGTAGATGAGGGTACTGTATCTGCTGCTGCTGGAGCCCCAGCAAGCAAGCCTTACTTCCTGCAGAAATAAGAAACAGAGTAGCTGGGGATATTTTTTATGCCAAATTTCATGTTCTTTGCCATGGAGTATCCCTGTAGATTCTGCCTGTGGCTTATGTTATCATCAGTTCAGGCCTCTTTTCTGCATTTTCTTCTGGGAGTAATTAATTTGAATGCGACCTTTAGTTGCTGCTTTTCAGAAGCATCTGAGCATACTTAGCAATACATCCCAGTACTCTGAAGTAAATTCTTAGATTCCCCTTAGAGGCAGTCACCTGGTACTGTCAATCTGCTGAAAAATGAGCAAAAATTTGTTTTGCCAGGAACCCTCAGCTTACTGTAAAATCAGAGCTTTAATTAGACAAGCTCTTCAAGAATTGTATTTTGGCCCTCAACAATTTTGTAAAGAATTACTTTTCCCACAAGTCCTCCTCCTGTTTGATGAAGTCTTTCATCTTATTTCCAAAACTACAGCTCCCAAGCATTTCCCTTGCTTAGCCCGCTCAGCACTCTACTTCCTTCCTCCCTCCTTGTGTGAGTCAGATGCTGTTTCTTAAGTGTCACTTGAGGTACTTGTCTAACTAATTTTACATTTACAAGTTGTTTTGTTCCCTACACTATGAAGTTTGATGGGCAGGAGTGTGTGGGCATTATTTTTGTATACCTTGGGTCTAATTTACTTTTTATTTGGGAAACCTTTCTTTTAACAAATAGAAGTGATCAAACTGACTTCAACAACAACTTTATAGCATGAAACAATTTTATAGTATGCGGAATGCTAGGAAATAGTCACTACTACACGGAAGTGAATAATGAAGTGGAGTGTATGAATTCTTGATAACCATTAGTACAAAAAAAATTCCTTTCATAGTAGATCCCCTGTTCTGAGATGACAGCTTTTTCATCTCTTGTGAATATGAAGTGCCAGATTATGAATTCAATAGCTGCCTCTTTTTAAGGGCATTGCTTATGAATCTGCCCTGCCCTATCACTGCACGTTATTAACATTAAACACACATGCAGCACCATAAATTTACAAGATGCATGCCCTATCTGAAAAGCTTATGGTCTAAATGAGATATGAGAAATTCACAGCAAAACACAAGACAACAGTTCAGGAAAAGCACTGTGTAAGGATTATTATTCATCATTTAAATTATGGAGGAAGAACTGCACAAAGTGGTACATGTTAGAAGAAATTTGAAAAAGAAGACAGAGGGCACTTGGCAGCTAGGAAAAGGAAAACTGCTCCAAAAATGGGACTGGAATAGATTCTAAATAGCACATCAAAGGCTTTAATTAGTGAATTAATAGTCAGGTTCCTCTCTGCCTGCGGCTGATCCTTACTTCTTCAACTATGATTCTGCATGCTGCTGTCTGTGTTTTGTCTGCTTCTTTTTTAATATCTGGTCTGAAAGACTGACAGGGTAGGAACCCTTTTACTCTGTAAATTATCAGCAACTGTAGAACATACTGCTTTGGATGGTATTTATGAATGTTCTACATTTTGAAAATCAAGCCTTAAATAGACGCCACAGTCTATTTCAAATGTAACAATTATTCATTTGTTTAAAAGTAGCTGCCAAAAGAGCGTCTCTGCCTTGCATGGTTAAGATGAGAGGTCAGCTGCCAAAAAACTTACTCTGGATACAAGAAACCATATCTTAATCATTTTCTCAGTGACCTCATGCTCCTTTTTTTTAAAAAAAATTGATTTAATTTAATTTTATTTTTTATTTCAAAGGCCATACCTCATGAATCTTCTTGGTGTGGTAAGTTGAGTAGCTCCATGAGTACTTTTCTAGTACTGGTCCAATAAAAAATCCAATGTGGGTTATTAAAGAGTAAGGCAACATCATTGGTTCATGAAATCTTGAGAATGCAAATCAGTGGGAACTAGGAGATTACTGTGATGAAGTATATCTACCCCATTCTTATACTTCTCCTTGGTTATCCAGTACTGGTTGTTGTCAGAGATATTTTACTAGCCTAGAAGAACCTTTGATATGACCTGTGTGAGTGGCTTTTATGAGCTTTTCTTTCCCTGTGAGCCTTAGGAGAATGGGTAGATACCCTTCTCCTGGGGAGAAGAGTAGAGAGAAAACAGGGAAAGTACTACAAGATGTCAGCAGTCAGGCAGCTCAGTTTATGTGTTCAGTGAATAAAGGGTGGTGTGGTAGCACCAAGGAAAGTGGCAGACATTCTTGTATTCTACCTGTAAAATGGGTGTCTGAGTTCTGCACGTTGGATGGGAGAAAAAGTTAGAAGTGTACAACTCTGCTATTGAGACAATCCTTCATAGAGGTGAATAATTGCCATTTAAATGAAAAATGACTTAAGGATTAAATACATTAGGTCAGGAAAGTAGAGACTTGTGGATTCCTAAGAGGTTCAGGTGGGAAGATGAGACTAAGAATTGAACTGAGAATCAGAATCCTACTGTCCTCCTACTATTTGCAATACTGAGCTATTTTAATTTATACTTTTCTAGAAAAAGTAGGCCCACAATACTCATTAGAGCAAAATGTAAGTTGAGGTTATCATATTGTATTCAAAATGGACAATGTCTCTGTGACTTTCTTACTAACAGCAAGGAAACCAAGTCTGTCTGTCTGACTACTCCTTCACTTGCCTTTGTCCCGGTAGCTGTGGAGCTGAAGTTTTTATTTCCTTTCGCTAAGTGACACTGCTGTCACCCAGTTCCTTGTATGCAGTCAGTTGCAAACACATGATTACATGTGTATTTCCAGGTGGCCATGGCTTACAGATGAGGTCTGTTCTAAACTCTCCTTCCTACCTTGAGATTGTGTTCCATGTCTGAGCTGCAGCAATGTCTTGTGTTGTGTTTTTAAATTTTTGTTTGTTTTATCTAAGCTTATAAAAGCAGTATTTCCAATCTCTTACAAGTCAGACACTTACCCTTACAAATTAAGGATTTCACAACACTCTTTCTGTGAACTGTAAACATCCTTTCTTGTTTAGGGCTCATACCATTCTCCTTCCTAAACTGTTGGCCTATCCACATTCTTTCTTACAGCAACCTTCTCCATCAGGTAATTTTCAGTCACTAAAAATTCCCTTAATTTGCCACAGTTCAATCCCATACTGAACATGTGTCTCAGCTGGCAGTGGTCAGCAAGGAGTCCCCAGTCCCTGAGGTGCAACGGCTTGGCCTTCCACCTTCCCTTATGTGCAAAATTTCCCCAAAGGAGTCCCCTGCTATCCCGCTGATGGTTTTGGGTACAGCGCCACCTCTCCATCAAGGAGGCTTTCAAGGGGCCTGCCCTGGCCTCAGGGTGCCATCAGTCCACCACTAGGGCCTTGAGTGGTCATAATCTCTCACATTGGAGCATCTCTTCCTCTTGAACAGCAAGAAACTTCAGTCTTTCAAAGCAAGGGAATATTTCAAAGCACAAGATTTCTGTAAGAGGTAGATGGGCGGATTCTACAGTTTCATCGAACTTCTTCATCCCAAGGCTAGGAGGGCTTAATCTGTAATGGCAGGAATCCTTGTACTTCAGCCTTAAAATCTGGAAGTCATAAATATGTGTATTCTTTTTAGAAGTTAGTGGAACAGAAGTGTTTCCTGGTAAATACCATCATTTTGTGGGTTTGGAGTGGACTCCACCTTCACAGAATCACAGAACCACAGGAGAGTTGAGGATCAAAGGGACCTGTGGAGGTCATGTTGTCCAACTTCCCTGCTCAAGAGCAAGTTGCCCCAAGTCATGTCCATACAGCTTTTGCATATCTCCAAAGATGGAGACTCCACAACCTCTCTGGGCAACCTGTACTCAGTCACCCTCATAGTGAAAAGTGTTTCCCAATGTTCAGAGGGAACCTCCTGCATTTCAGTTTGTGTTCATTGTGTCTTGTCCTGCCACTGGGCACCACTAAAAAGGGCCTGACTTTGTCTTTACACCATCCCTTCAGATATTTAACGTATTGGTAAATTGCTCCCTGAGCCTTCTGTTGTCCAGGCTGAAAGTTCCAGCTCTTTCAGTCTTGTGCCTATTCTGCCTGTTCTGCCAAGGACCAAAGCTTGTTAATAGTTCCAGCAAGATGACTTATTTACCAAAAAAACATTTATTCAACTCCAATGAATATATGTTCACAAAGGTATATTAATCAATGCAAATAGTTTTAATTGCTTTGACTTTCTTTTGAAAAGGTCAGAAGAACTCACTTTAGCATTTACAGAATCAAATATCATAGTTTTTCAAATAAAATTTGGGAATAAATTAATTGTGAATAAGAAGTTTAAAAATAGAAAGCTAAATGAGACATTTATTTATGGGTTGATTAAAGTTCCAAGTTCATCTGAAGAATATTATTTCATATTTTCTTTTCAACTCCATGAAAAATGTAAATTTTTATCATTTTTCTTTAATTTAAAATTATTTCCTTTATTCCTCACTTCTATATACACCATCACTATGCATTATGATTAAGTTTTGGATTACTGTACTGCCAGGACATGTGATTGTTAATCTACTACACTTCTGCCTTGCCAATCACGTATGCTATGCATTTGTTTTCTTCCTTGTCCCTTGTTCCCCATTTGCAATAAGCCACTGACTGAAGCTCTTCCTAGCTATGTTTCTTTGATGATCTTTATGCTCCTTTTTAAAAGTTTTAAAGTAGTTTCCAGTGAGTAGGGTATGAATAATAAGATCAGGAATGTCTCTAATATAACTCTAGTGCCCCTGAGAACTGTTCTGTCTTTCCTCTGTTCCTCCTTGTGCCTCAGTTCCCCCATCTCCAAGTCTGCCTCATCTATGGAAGGGAACAATACCTACGCTGATCTTTTCACCAGGTAATAAAAAAGCAATTTACTTGCTATTCTGGTAATTCATCAGTGTAGATACTAAAACACCTGTACATAAGCCCAGCTCTAAAATATTGTTAAATGTAAAGGGGTATCAACAAAAAATAATTTAGGAGGTATCTAAACTAAGATCTTGGAGGCAAGACAATCTGTTATTTCATTAGTCTGTCAAGAGAAAATTCCTGAGTGGCTCTGTATTTTTATATAGTATGGTTGCTTACATTTTAATCAGTAAGATTTACCCTTTTTGTGTAGGGAATATTACCAATGTTATAGCAATTCTGACAGATTTAGTTGGACTGACTGATAGCTACCTATGTATTTTTACTCATTATATTTAATAGAAAATATCACTACTGATATTTCTGCTACGGGTAGCTGAGACTCTCAAAGTCTTTCAAGACTTTTAGATCCAAATCTGTCACAAATCAACAGTTCTGGGAGACTTTCATGGCCAGTTGCTGTATCATCCAAATGTAACATTTGGATTACTGCTACCAGCAACCAGAATACTTCAGCTGTTTATGAAACAGATATACTCTTTTGAAAGATTAAATTCTTTATAAAAGATGTCATTAGAATCCTCTGTTATTGCAGGTTTAGTAGCAAAAGCCTCACAATTTAATTAAACAGTAATGTAACTTCCTGGTTGGTTTGCTTTTATATTTATAGTATCCAGACATTTACAATCTGCAAATAATTCTGATACCTAACTATAGCTAAATATGCCAGGTGGATAAATAAATGCACTTAAAGTGTGGTAGCAGACTTCTATGGTCTTTCACAAAACACCTCCTTGAATTTTGCTGTTATGCAATAGATGTACTATGTTGGCTTTCTTTTTATTTCTCTGCTTTTTATGCCTGTGTTTGGTTGTGTCTAAACACAATTGATTCTCACAAAGCAAAAAATACTGTTGTATGCTTTGGTTAAATCCTTGTTCAACATCTCATGTTTTAAGTAAAGATACACATCTTAAACTTTATTAAGAGAAAAACAGATCTCCTCTCTTAGTGAACTTCTACTTTCTTCTTTAATGTGCTTTAATTAAGTTTTTTCTTTAAGATGCATTCCATTTGAAACATTTGTTCATTTACTGCAGATATGTTCTGAGAAGCTGTGGCTTAAAAACACTGAGATCCTTGAAATTCGGACCCATAGGACAGCTGAGAAGGTATTATTAAATATTTCATTTTCAAATGCTGGATAGCAGTCTCTTCTCAGTAAAGAATTTTCAAAACATTTTAATTTTTATTTAGTAGAAAATTTTGCTGAATTTGAATACTTTCGAAGTTTAATAACTTTTTTATTTTTAGTTGGGTATGGAGGAAGGAGAAAAAGGGGGACTTATGGCACCGAAAACCGTTGTAGCTTAGCTCATTGAATAATTGATTAAAAAATGCATATAGTGAGATCTTTTTAAGTGATATGCTTAAAATTAAGTACTTTTAGTGACTGAACAGATTACAGGTTGTGAACACGGATTGATGCATAGAGAAGTCCATTTTTTTTTTTAAGGCTAAATAACTAAACGAGAAATAGAAGCATGCCATGTCACAAAATCTAAATCGTTGGATATGTGCGTCAAGGAAATGCTGAATATGAGTTTCCTGTTAAGTTAGTACAATGATTGCACAGTTCCATTTAAGCATAATTTTCTCTGCATCATTTTGTCTATTTTCTAGATGATACAAACAGTAAAAGGTGACAGGTACAATTTAAAACCTGCTTCCCTCCTTATCTTAACTTCTTATCTGTTTTTCCCTGTGATTTAGGTTAGCTGACATCTGGTTTGGATTTAGTTTTTTGAAATAGATGCTTTCTGAACCCCAAAATATGTGTCATCAGTCAGCAAACAGAATTTGTGCTTGACTTTCAGGAAATGTTTCTTTTGAGAGGGCTGTCACATCTTTTGTTATATGGCTTGAAAAAGTGTTTATATCCCTCTATGGCTTTATAAAGCACACAGCTCATTTAAATAATTGTACAGTCATTTAGTTAATGTGTTCTTTTTTAGACTTGCCTAACTATGGTGAATGTAGTTTTGATGGCAAAAGAACACCTTTTATGTAACAGCATTTTTCTTCTCCCTTCTCCACCCCCACCTTGCAAAATAAATGCAACACAATTATTTTACTGCAGAGAAATTAGCTCATTTGCAAATGCCACCTTGGAACACAAGAAGAAAGGCATTTATTGAAGCACTAATAAAGGCACCACGTTAGGATAATTTTATGCTGACAGGCCCACAATCACTCAATATTTTAAGAGCTGTCATCACACCAGCATGAGCTGCATGCAGAAGTACAAATTTATGCTGTGACATCATGGCACTAAAAGTATAATTGGAATAAAATTGTACCGCTTCACTCTAGTATTCAGTGGCAAGACAGAGCACTTTTAGATGCCCACCCCAGGCTGATCCTTTGCTATGCATCACTGTGCCACATATTCTGTTAACACATGAAGTATTATGACACAGATTTCTGAAGAGTTCAATGTGTCCTTCAGGTATTTCCAGAGTGAGCTTTCAGTGGGTACTCAATGACCTGTGTTGTTAATACACAGTACACTGCACACTAGCAGAAAGCTGGAAGAATATTAAATCAGCAAAAGCCACCATTTTAACTCTTTAGATATGGATAATTAAGCAAGCAGTCACTACACAATGGCTGAGGACCTAATACTCATTTTTTAGTGAGTTAATAAATTCCAGTCATGGCCTGTGGTTAAATGCTAAGCTTTAACAAATCAGCACATCTGCATAAGAACTATAACTTTAAAATTCAACCTTTTGACTTTTACCACATCTTTATTCCTTATTGCAACTAGGAAAAAAGAAAAAAACAGGAGCTGACAATAGATGTAGGTGAGATATGGGAGAGTGCAATGAATTACATGTCATGTTTAGACATAATATTCCGCTTGCAATCTAGCATTTCCTACCTAAGCTACAAGCCCTTTCAGCATAATCAGACATGCTTTGCACCACAGTACAAGCAGAGGTGCTGATTCTGATTTTTCTTGGATTGTGTTACTTCACGAACTTCTACCAGAGTCGATGAGACAAGAACTGCATTTGTGTGATTAAACCTACTTAACCAGATCCTGATTTTATTAAAATGAGTTTATGAAAGAAGTAACTCTCTCAAAAGCCATTCTCTTGTGCTGTTGTAAAACTAATGCAAGTGAAATTAAGGTAAGGCTAGACTGGGGGAGCCAGTGACCTTCAGAAATAGGAAAACTGTGGGATGCAGTTTTTCAATAGCAATTTAGATTGGATTACTCTGGGTGCAGTCATGGTTACTGGTGAAAAAAGTTTCCCATAGCCACTTTATATACCTTGTTTAATATACCTAATTTTGTTTTTAATAGGTCTGAAATGAGATTGTCTCTCTTGTTAATTCTCTCATTAATGAAAAACAGATTTATTGTTGAACTCAAAATTGCAATGAGAGAATCTTGGTAGGGTGCTAGTAGCACTGGGGGCTCCCAAACTGAAGGTGTGCTCATGTGGCTGCATGCTACAGGCTGTTACCCAGATGAGGCATGGCCAGGCTGTCAGCTCAGCCAGGCACCCACGTTTCACATGCTCAAAGGCTGCCCTGGCCCCCTGCCCCAGCTCCCAAAGTATGCAGGCTGCTGTGCTCCTGGGGATGGGACTGTGGGGTAGAGGGCTTACTGGCCTGTGAAGGGAGCTGGCAGGGAAGAGGGCTGCCTCCACTCCTCCAACCACCGATGCTATAAACCCTTCCTCATTTTTATACTTAGACCATCACAGCTATAGCAAGTCCTTTTATTACTATTAAATGCTATGCATTTCTTCCTATTTAAATCAGATCCAAGCCATGACTGTGAATTTGTGGTGCCTGCTCTCCAAGAAAGTTGTCAAAGATTTATTTTCCTAACCAGATTAGTCATAGGGAATTCAAAATCCATGAAAGTTCCGTTGTTTTTTTTGTTTGTTTGTTTGTTTTTTTTTTTGTTTTGTTTTGTTTTGTTTTTTTTTGTTTTTTTTTTTGGTTTTTTTTTTTTTTTTTTTTTTTTGGTGATGTAGATTGAACCAAATGAAAGCAAACAAATGAGGAAATGAGGCCAAGGAGAAATTTAATCATCCAATAGGAATGCTTTATTTAATCTGAAATAAAACAAAGCACTGTATTTCTGCAATTCTAACACTTCTTAAAAATCTAACCTGACTTTGAAAACTGGTTTCAAATGTAAGAAATGGAAATGTTGTGCTTAGAAAATGTGTTAATGGTGTTCTAACACAGTCTTTGGGGGTTCATTTTTTTCCCTGAAGTTATTTAAGCTTAGAGCAAAATTCAGTATAAATTTTGTTTGTCTAAATATTAAATTTAAATTACAGCTAATTCCTCCTTCTGTAAAAAGAATAACTGGATACATGCAAAAAGGTGCATCCGAGGAAACTGTTGTGTATGATGTGACTCAGAAGTGAATGTGCAGAGCTCCCAGAATGACTCTCACCTCTCTGTCCCCTCCTGCACCAGTGGACACAGGCAGGCATTACACTTCCCCATTGCCTTGGAAGGTAAAGCCGTCTCAGACTGATGTGGGGGCTCTTGACCTCTACAGACAAGATCAAGCTCCTCTGCTTGTACCATAACAACTGGCAGCTGCCATGTACCTTATGAAGGGAGAGACAGTGACAGTGGGAGTCACACCCTCCTTGATCCTCCCACAAAGCATTTTGTTGCCATCCATCCCAGGCATGCAGAACACCCCCAGACACTTCTGCTCCACGGCTACAGCTGCTCCCTTCCCTTTGCAGAGACAGAAGTGAATTGCCAAGTGGCACCAGGACAGAAAGGGAAAGAGGAAGGAGGTGTGATTCGTAGCAATGGTTTCTATGTTGATTTCCCCTGAAATGATTTAAAAAGGGGAACACATTTGGAAACAGAGTGACTGGACATTCATTTTTTTAAAATGGGATTATCATGCATGTAATTCTCAGACTTAATACCATCCTCCTGGTTTTGGATGACTTGCTGCTCTCAAATGAGTGTGTGCTGAAATTGCCTATTTGGAGAATATCCAGTGGGCACAGAAATGGGAAGCTCTCCCAGACTTGAGAAGTTGGCAAACATAATGAGGTAGATCTTACAATAACTGCTATTTTATATATTTTTGCTTTATTCTCTTCTTCTCGTTTCAATCCAAACACATATGTTCATGATTTTAAAAATGCATATGCCTGGATATTTACTGTAGAAATAAACAAGCTGAATGAAATCAAGAATATTTCCAAGACAAGGAAAAGGATGAACAATGCAAAAGAAAAAATTTTTAATTCTTCTAGCCTAGAGCTTGGCCTCTCTTGCCACTCTTTCGTCATCCAGGCATTCTGTGGAGACAAGTAGGAGCTATTACTCCCATTCAACAGTTCTGTAAAGTCCTGTAGGTGGAATTTTAAACTTAGGCAAAAGACTTTCCTTCTAGAAGGAGCTATCTCAACAGACTTTTGTAGCTGTTGCCTCTGTAGCATTCCTGCAGCCATGGTTCTGTCTGCCTGTCCCTGCAACACCAACTCTCATATGTAGGAGATCTCAAGAGGAGTAGTTTTGCAGTAAGTAGGTTTTAAAGACATCAAAAAATCAGAAGAGTCACTACAAAACTATGAAATACTTTATTCTTGTAAGCTGATTGAACTTCACTTTGACTGTGTGCCTTCATTGTTAATGAAAGCGGTTGCATTGCCACCAGAAAAAAACAAACTGTTGAAACAAAATGTTTGCCTTTATCTTGATTCTGTTGCCAGAACATTGTTAATTTGAAGGTGGTAGCGCTTCCATCTTTTACAGGAGTGAAATATCTAGGGTACATGCTCTGACACCATACTTTTCAGGAGGGCTTTCTGTAGCTGCAAGGATCTTGGTAAAGACCCTGTGATTCAGCAAGTCACATGTTAGTCAGCACAAAAGGTCAGCAATTACTGTGAATGATAGCTGCCACAATATCAGGAAAACCCTCAATCCTAAAATTTAGATTTTCAGTTTCCTTTAACTTGAAAATGGAAATCAAAATATGAATTTATTTACATAAAGCACAGAAAGTTCATTCAATATAACCTTTTGCAAGTGATTTTCTACACAGATTTTTACTGACACCCCCCACCCCCTTCCCCAATCTGCCCTTATCTACTCCATGTTACAAACTCTCAATTATAAAACATGGTCTACTTGAAATCTGTCTAAAATCTTACCTTTAAGGGCTTTCTTCCTATTTTTAACAACGAAGACCCCAAATTTGAAGACCTCATCACAGTCTGACCAGAGGAGGAGTATTACTAGGCCTGTTGCTCACCAACATGGAAGAAAAAGGGATAACAAATTTGGTGGTAGCCCAGACTGCAGTGGTCGTGCACTAGAAGAATTCACAATCTTGAGGGAAACGGGTCAGGTGAAGGGTAGAGTCAGGTCACTAAATTTTAGGAAAGCAAACTAATACTACTGCTACTAGTACTAATTTTTACAGGTGTGCTGGCCAGAAAAGGAAGTTTCAAGAAAATGTATTGCCCTCTGGTAAATAAGACAGGAAAGGTGGTGACAACCGACATGGGAAAGTTGAGGTACTCAACAATTTTTTTGCCTCCGTTTTTAATAATAGTCTCTCTTCCCACCTTGAATCTTAAGTCCTTGAAACTGAAGACACAGACTGGGAAATGAAGCCACTCCTGTCATAGGAGAAGACCATGTTCAAGACGATCTGAGGAACCTGAACATAAACAAGCCATGGGGCCAAACAAGATACATCCCAGGGTCCTAAGGGAATTTGATGATGCAGTTGCCAAGCCACTTTCCACCATACTTGAAAAGTATTGCCAGTCAGCAAAGTGCCCAGTGACTTGTAAAAAGGAAACACCACATCCATTCTTAAAAGGGATGAAAAGGAGGACCCTGGGAACTGCGAACCTGTCAACTTAACCTCTGTGCCTGGTAAGATCACAGAGCAGACAGATCCTTCTGGAAGACATGTCAGAATATATGGGAGATAGGGAGATGGTTAGAGAGATAGCATGGCTTCATTAAAGGTAAATCAAGCCTTGTACTATTGGGTGACTCCATCAGGAGACAAGGAAAGAGCAACTGATGTGACCTACCTTGAATTCTGTAAAGCTTGTGATACTGTCCCCCACAACATTCTTCTCTGTAAATTAGAGAGAGATAGGTTTGATGGATGGAGTATTAGATAATTAAGAAATTGGCTGGATGGCAGTGTCTTAAGAGTTACAATCAATGGCTCAATGTTGCTGTGGAAACCAGTAATTAGTGGTGTCCCTCCAGGGACCAGACTGGGACCATTACTATTTAATGTCTTCGCCAATGACATAGCTAGTGGGATTGAGTGAGTGCACCCTCATCAAGTTTGCAGATGACAGTGAACGAAGTGGTGCAGTTGATTCTCTTGAGGGAAAGGATGACATCCAGAGGGACCTTGACAGGCTTGAGGAGCAGACTTCTGTGAGGCATGTCATGTGATGTCAGAGCAGGCCCCAGTATCAATATATGCAGGGTGATGAATAGTTTGACAGCAGGCTTGTGGAGAAGGACTTGGAGATAGTGGTGGATTAAAAATTGGTCATGAGCCAGCAAGATGTTCTTGCAGGCCATAAAGCCAATAGCATCCTGGGCTGCATTAAAAGAAGTATGACCTCTTCTGAGAGGTGATTCTTTCCCTCTGCTCTCGTAAGAGCCCACCTTGAGTACTGCATCCAGTTCTGGGGTCCCCAGTACAAGAAAATCATGGACCTGTTGGAGTGGCTCCAGAGGAAGGCCACAAAAATGTTTGAGGTCTGGAACACCTCTCCTATGAAGAAAGGCTGAGAGAGTTGGGGTTGCTTAGCCTGGAGAAGAGAAGACTCTGGGGAGACCTTATTGTGGCCTTTCAATATACATAGGGGGCTTAGAAAGGTGGAAAGGGTTTTCATCAGGGCTTGTAGTGACAGGACAAGGGGCAATGGTTTTAAATTGAAAGAGGATAGGTCTAGATTGGACATAAGGAAGAAGTGTTTTAAGATGCAGGCTGTGAGACAGTGAAACAGGTTGCCTAGAGAAGCTGTGGGTGCCCCATCACTGGAAATGTTGAATGTCAGGTTGGACAGGCCTTTGAGCAACCTGGCGTGATGAAAGATGTCCCTCCCCATGGTCTTTGAAGGTCCCTTCCAACTTAAACCACTTTACCATTCTATAACTTGAAAGAATCAGACAATATCCTACATCATGAAGAATTAGCAATGCTTTGTACATATCAGTGGTGATAAAGAGTTGTCATCATTATACATGATTTTAATTTCTGTCCATATGTACCCATGGTGACTATCAGAGAAACAGAATGTGCAGTCTGGCACATTTACTATCAGTTCAACATTAGAGAATTTCTTGTCAGCACACATCTATCATTGAAGACTATGATATTAACTTCTATCTGGTATGGCAATTATTTTAGCACTGTTTATATATTTTCCTCTGTACTTGCATTAATTTAAAATGTTGTGTTTGATCATTGATGCTGGTAATCTAATTTTTGTGTGTGTGTGGTCTTCCCATGTATTTCTTTTTTACCAGTGAGTTGCTTACTCCTTGGAACTTGTCTTCCCTGAGCATTTCTCTGTTTTAAGCCTACATATTCCAAACACCTCAAAGACATCTTAATATTCCTGGAAATGTTATTTGCTCAGGGAATGCCAGAGTGCACCACATTTACTCATGTGTTGTGGTTTAACTCCAGCTGGAAACTAAACTCCATGCAAGTGCTTGCTCGCTCCCTGCTCCGGTGGGGTGGAGGCAAGAATCAGAAGAGTAAAGTGAGAAAACAATAAAGACAATTTAATTGGTAAAGCAAAAGCTGCACATGCAAGTAAAGCAAAGCAAGGAATTCATTCACCACTTCCCGTGGGCAGGCAGGTGCTCAGTCACCTCCAGGAAAGCCAGGCTCCATCATCTATAATGGTTACTCTGGAAGAAAAAAAATGATCATTCTAAATATTCCCATCTTCCTTCTTCTTCCCCAAGCTTCACATGCTGAGCATGACATCACATGGTATAGAATATCTCTTTGGCCAGTTTGGGTCAGCTGTCTGTGTCCCCTCCAAGCTCCTTGTGCCCCCCCAGTCTGCTCACTGGTGGAGTGGGGTGAGGACCAGAAAAGGCCTTGGCTCTGCGTAAGCCCTGCTTAGTGACATCTAAACCATCCCTGAATCATCAACATTTTTCCAGCACAAATCCAATACCTAGTGCATACTAGCTACTATGAAGAAAATTAAGTCTATTCCAGCCAAAACCAGCACACTATGTGTTCATAAATCCTAGTTTCTAGTTATGTAATAATGTGGCATAAATTCTTATTGTGCTCATGTTTTAGTAAAATCTGTTTCAAAATAACCATTTATAGGGATAAATACATGTCCTGGTTTTGGTTGGGACAGAGTTAATTTCTTCTCAGTAGCTGGTGCAGTGCTGTGTTTTGGATTTGGTGTGAGAACAATGTTGATGGCACACGGGTAGTTTTGGTTGTTGCTGGGTGATGTTTGCACTGAGTCAGGGACTTTTCTGTTCTTTGGGCCCTGCCAGCCAGAGGGCTGGAGGGACACAGCCAGGACAGCTGACCCAAACTGGCCAAAGGGATATTCCATACCATGGGATGCCATGCTGAGTATATAAACTGTGGGAAGAAGAAGAAATCCAGCATTGTGGCATTTGTCTTCCCAAGTAATTGTTATGTGTGACCGAGCCTGGCTTTCGTAGAGGTGGCTGAGCACCTGCCTGCTGATGGGAAGTGGTGAATTAATTCCTTGTTTTGCTCTGCTTGTGTGTGCAGCTTTTGCTTTACCTGTTAAACTGTCTTTACCTCAACCCAAGAGTTTTCTCACTTTTATTTTTCTGATCCTCTCCCCCATCCCACTGTGGAGGCAGTGAGCGAGTGGCTGCATGGGGCTTGGCTGCTGGCCAGGGTTAGACCACAGTACAGATGAGTTACTAACAATGAGAACTCTGTCATGCAAGGCTTTGGAAGTGGGTGCAGAGGAACTCTATGTATAACAGGTAAGCCCAAAGAATGCCAAAACCTCTGGGTTTTGGAAGGGGAAGAGAGCATCTGGCCGGAACACCGAACCTAGTGCAAGCCAGGAATACAGAGCAGCTGACTGTGAAAGATCATGTTTATATAAGAACCACCAAATAGTTCTCTGAGCCCTCAGTCCTCACCTAACTCTCCTGGGAACAATTCTGAAGTTTTCTCTCACCTGCCAAAAACTACAGCCAGCCCTGCTGTCCCTTACAGTAATTGGGTTTTGTGTGATTACACCAGAGCAGTTCTCGTCTGACTATGCCCTTTCCCACCCTTCATAAGTATTCCTTTTCAATCACACACATATGAGTGTCAATACAGATGTTTTCTTACACTTCTGCCCAGTATTGCAAATGCTACTTCTCTGCATTTTTTTATTAATTAACGAATAATTCTTCTCTTCTTTCAGATTTGCATGACATCTGTACTCTCAGTGCAGTATCAAATCACATCTGATCATGGCATGCTTCAAATTTAATTCAGCTTTAAAAAATTGTAAAACCAACTTAGATTTTGCAACTAAATAAAAGAAAGTAGTCACAAATTCCTGAAGCTCAAGTCTACAGTTAGTCTGAGACACCATGTGGAGAGCTGTACAGAAACTCCTTCCACATCCTCCTTCCAGTACTGCACAGACCAGCATAGAGATCATAGTAAAGGGTAAAGCTCCTGTCTGGTAGCCTTAGAGTAGAGGCACAAACTGCTTTCTCTCAGTTTCAACCTCAGTACAGCAATGTCTCTGACCTGCAAAATGCAAATTGGCTTCAATGGGAATTTGTCTGAATAAGGACTGCAGGAGCTTTGCTTCTGGAAGAGTGCAAAGTTTTGCTGGGATTTCATTCATTACATTTTGTTGCATGCAGGCTGATACTTGTCCCTGCTCATTTCATTGCAATCTGTGGGTAAAGCTTGTCAATGACTCAGAAGGAATTGTTGTGGAGGAAAAATTAAGAGGAAATTGTACTCAAGCTAGTGTTTACACAATAAGAATTTATACTTACACAAGTACCTCCTTGTGTAAGGCCACTGTACAATATTTAAGTGCAAATGGGAAGGGAGGGGCAGTTTTCTTTGGGAGTGGTAGCTTCATGGTCCGTGGGCTTTTATAAATTGCATTACTGAGCACTGTGTTTCCCAGGATGGCAATGGGAAAAAAAGAGAAAATGAAATCTGATTGATTTCAGATTTAAGTTTACTTGCTTTTTTTTAATAAAAAAATCCATACTCCCCCACCCCATATCTCTGACAATTTAAGAAAATAGCTTCATTTTAGACTGTAAGTACTGAGGGTTGACTCCCTCTATAATGGACACAAATATATGAAAATCTCACTATGAGGCTTGAAAAACAGCTACTTCTTATCCTTACTTATATTTCTTATTACTCTATTTTTAGCCATTCATCTAATGTCAGATGTTATATTTAAAATGTATACATGCTAATAAGCATTCATTATGTTTTCTAAAACTTCCTTTGCAGATATGAGTTTGTGAAGTTAAAGAAATAATGAAGCCATTAAGGCCAGTCAGTCAATTTGGAAAAGGTAAGCACACTAAACATGATAGATCATTACTCTGCTTTGGGATCTCCTATCCAGTTGCAAAACAGACAACCTAAACTGTTACATAAGCTTCCAATAACTTAAGAGTTGTTGTTGGATGAAGGCTTGAGTTTGACAATTATTTTGTTTCCATTTAAACAGAAGCACTGGATTGGATGAGCAGGAGTTGTCTTTTGTTCTAAAACCTAAATCAATCATTAATTTCTCTCTGTGGGATCTCTTTTCTGTAAAGTATAAATAAGGATTGAAATCTGTGCTGTTAAACCCCAAGCAGTGAAATCCTGTCTATGGCACCTAAATTAAGAAAGGTTTCAAATGCTGGAATGCTTTTATAGAAATATTAGAAATATAAAAATAATGTAACTTGCCTCCTGAACCTGATCTTCCACCATTATCCAGGAAAAAACGCAACAGCCACAGCATAATTTTTACTTTAATTAACTTTACGGCTTCAATTCAGCAATTGTATTACAGTGCCTGTGAAATCCTATTGACCCAGTGGGAGAGCTCCATGCAACATATGCCACAAAACAAATCTTTTGGCTCACAGGTGTGATGGCTAGTTGAATGCTGCACAGTCTGGGATGCAGTCTTTCTTGTTGTGGCTGACCTGTAAGAACAGGGGGAAAAGCCCCTTTATAGGAGGCAGAATACTTTTTATCAGCCATCATGAGGACTGTGGTCTGGGCTTGACATCATCAGTCACTGGCTGGAAAGCTTTCTTTCCCTAGGCTATGTGTAGTTTATATCTTAACCCAATAACTATGGAAAAAAATCCTCCAAATTTCAGCTACAGGAATTCATACTTATTGCTGATCTGGCTCACAGGTCTTAGAGCTATTCCAAAGGCTAGTGTGTCTTCATTTGCTTTGACTCAGTTTTTAGTTTTGTGAGTATAATTTTATTCTCAAAATGTTTCTATTGTAGGATTTTTTTTTTTCTGGATGCTGATGTGGTCTATTGCCCCTAAGCCAGACACTATTTAATTCACTATAATTTTCCCTGTTGCTGTATATACACAGATAAAAGAAAGCTACTTGGACATATAGTGCAATTAGAACATTTTTTGTAGCTCTTGAGGAAACAAAAGATCTTTGATTCGCTGCCCCCTTTGCACCCTCAAAGATACCAGGCTCATTTTGGATGTGCTTTGGATGTTTTAATTTAGTTCAGAGCACAAAACTACTTTCTTCTCAATCTCTGTTGTTTATTTAAGTGAACCTAGGAGTCCTTTCCCCCTTGCTATGTGTATTTGATCTTGCTTCAAGCAAAATTATAGTGATTTGTTTTGCTAACGGTTGCATGCCCATTGGTTCTGTAAGATAGCTTTGAACATCATATGAATAGCCCATGGGCTATACAAATTTCAGACCTTAGGGGGGTTTTGGCCTGATGAGCTTGTAGGCATTATGCTGCTAGTGAAATTGTATTGTGGCTCACAGTTTATCAAAGTCCATAAACGTATGCAGTATGTTTAGTAATACAGGCCTGAATTCAGTCAAATGATGTAATTTTTGTTATTCTACTCTGGGGTATGAAGAGTTCACAGATTTTCCTTTCTTTGAAAGACAATTTATCCACGTAGACGTAAGAAGTCAGAGCAAATTTCATAATGCCACTTAGAAAAAAGGCCAGGTTTATATGAAAGTAATAGATTAAGCTCAGGTGTTTATTCTTCAATCAATTCTCATTGATTCAGAAAACACAGCTATTTAATTGCACATTTAGCCTTCCTGGCCGTTTGTAGCAGCTGCTTGGTATGCTAACTGCATAGCAGCCTAAAGGGCTACATTTTCTAAGCAGGGTACAGAAATCCCTTTAGGAGTAACCGGGACTGGTTGGTAATGTGTAACCCTCCATGTGTATGTTTTTGCGAAAAAAATTGACCTGGCATGTCTATGTCTGAAAACTTACACCTGCACTAAACAGCAACTGTATTCAAGGCCTGTTCTGCTACTGTATCTACTTTTAGCTTTTAATCTTATTTTATTAAACTGACTAGATTAGCTAAGGCTTCTGGAGCAGGTAGCTGAAGATACAGTAACAGCGTGGTCCTGACACACACTGGTGCAGCCTAAACTCATTGACCGTGGGCTTCCCGCTGCGTAACTCAGTGACTAACAAGCCACTTGTGGTTTTAGCAGAAGCCAGTTTAACATGAATGGGACCTTTGTGGACCATTTTGTTCTCTCTTTCTCTAGAGAAAATGCCAACATGGTTGAGATCTAGAAACTTGCTGTTCCATTGTAATAGGATATGCATTTAAATTAGAGCTCTGTGAGCTGAAGGAGACTCAGGTTAGCATCATTTTCAGTAATCCAGTGGAAAATCTGCAAACTCTGCTTGAATGGCTGGGTTTGAAGGGCTTAGAGGCTGGATGCATGCTGACAAAGAACACCATGTATTTGGTGCAGATATTTTGTTTCTGCCATACCACCAGCAGTAACACATTGCAAATAAATCCTATTATTTTTCCTTCCTTTCTAACATATTATCTCCACACTTATGATTTCAGAAGGATGTTATTTCTAAAGTCTGGTGTTAAAGCTTAACATTTCTTCAATGACACCTGTCTCAGTATTGGGTTTTGTTTGTTTGTTTTTATTTTTGTTGTTTTGTTTTTTATAATGCTTCGTCACATATATAAGGTGGGTTTATAGACACATCAGTATGGAGATACAAAACGAGGGCTTTTCCATCTGTTGACCTTTTGAGACAACTGATCTGGAGGTCGGTCTTTTACTTCCTACTGTGTTTTTTCTAACATTTTCCTTTTGTGAACTGTATTGGAAAGTCATTTCAGTACGACGTGAAATTGTCCCTCAAAAAATCTGCTGCACAAACACTTCTAATACAACTTCTGATACAGAGATATGCATAGGAACCCTTCAAGTTTCTCCATTAAATATGAGGCATTCCTTCATTAAAATAATAAAAGCTTTTAATTTCAGGTAATATTTGCAGATATATCTGGGAAGAAGGGAAATAAAGGGCTGTAGGAGTGGCAGCTAAAAATTTACCACTTGCTGAACAGGTGAGTTATGTGTGTGTATACGTATATTCCTCCTGCCCTTGTAGTGCTCCAAACCCAGGCTTTCAGTACAGAAGTCCTACTTGTTACCAGACTATCTCTTCCAAGTTTAAAAGTCCTGTTTAAAAGCTTTTGTTACTGAAATGTGAGTTAAACTGTCAAACACAACATAACACAAAATGGGAAGATTTTCTTGAGAAAGCTGTGTGATAGCCTAGTGAACACTATTCTCTACTGAGAAAGTCACAGAAGCTTGTGTTCAAGTAAATTGCAGAATCTGGGAACAGATCTTTATCCTCAGTGCCACTTCTTACATCTCCATATGTGTGAAAGCCATTAGAACCGGTTCTTACTTATTTTTTTGAATCCCATTTCTGTTAGAAGGTTAGGAATAGTGTCTCAGATACTTCAAAAATATTTGAAACCAAGTTCTCCAGATTTTTGGAAATCAATAGAATCTTTAGTAGGAACGGAGGGGACACAGAACACGTTAACCCAGACCTTTTCAAATATTAAGTTTTGAGAAGCTATCTGAAGTGATATACCTTCATGGTTTGGATTCTGATGACACCCATAAAGATGTATGTTGACAATTTGATAAGGGTCTAAGGACAGTCTCAGTGGAATGTCTAGTGTGGCTGTACCGTGAGTCATGCTCATGGCAAACACTTCAAAGAATGTTGTAAAGCAGATAAAAACAAAGAAAAAATGAAACAGTGAGATGTGAGAGACTTTCAACCAAGACTGACATTAGAAAAAAAACAAAAAATGTTTTTCTAACTCTTAGAATATCATAACCGAGACAAAGTATGACTGTAAATGAGTTTTCTTAAGATTGTATGTTATAAATAATTTGTTGGAGTCCAGGAGACAACAATCTTATGACACAATCTTTCCACATCTTTACTAGTTTATTTTTAAGGTAAATGTTAGGAAGAAGTGGAAATTATGGAAAGCAGTTTAGCTGTTTTTAATGTTGCATTTGATATATGCCATCTCCTTGTAGAAAATCTTGTGGTAAGTTAATTTAGGCTAATTAATTATTTACTACATCCAGGACGTGAGTGAGTTAGTTACTACATTGGCTTTATGCTGTTCTCTATTTTGTATGCTTTTGATGGCACAAGCAACTGAAGTTTTAAAATGACTGAAGATAACGATGGACACAGAATCTACTTTTCATTTTTCTTACTGGAACATTTTGCTTGTAGCTAAGGAGTAAGTTGAAAGGAAAGTTCTGTACACAAAAATTGTCTACATTCTCCTGTTTCTTTTTTTAAAATCTCATGATCCTTTTTTTAGCATTTAGAAGCTTTGCTTGCCCCTTGGTGCCTAGTAACACAAACATTTATTGTATAGGTAACCAATTCAAAAAATTGCTTGTTTAAACAAATACAAATGCTGTTATGTCATTTGAACTTTGCACTCCAGGTCATTTTGTATGACTGAGAGCTTCTTTCATTTTTGCCCAGCTCCTTCAGGTCACAAAAAGACAAAACCAAAAAAAAAACCCGAACCAAACTTAAAAAAAAAGAAAAAAAAAAAAGAAAAAGTATAAGACATGTCTGTAAGTCTAGTTAAGCTTGCAAATAGAAGACATTTAAACTGTAATCTGAACTCTTAACTGCAATTATGCATCCTGTTCTCAGTGCTACTGACATGACCTTACTTGTACATGCCTCTATTACCCTGCAGTAATCCACTTAGTAAATAACTTACCTTGGCTTGAAACTTCTGCTTAAAGAATTGGTAAGAAATGATAAAGACCAAGTGATGTTTCTGGTTCCAGTTGTTTTGAAACTCAGGAAGAATAAAACCAAAAGTAGCAGAAAAAATGGCCTTTTGGACTATGATAACCCTTGGCACCTCATTTCCTCAGGAGCTGTTGGAGTCTCTTCTGTGCTGGAAGTTATGTCAAAGACAAACTTTTCTGAGCAGTGGATTTGGAGCAATAGCACATACCATTGCAAGAATAGAAAATCAACTCATCATTTTCAGACCAAATGTCTTCAGGTTTACTCTCCAGCCCTAAAAAGCACAACGTGTTTGCATTTGTGTATAACTTAGTATTTGTCAAAGCAAAGCACACCCAGACATTTTTTAAACCTTTAGGCAAGGAATAGTGAGAAAGTTACTAAAAATGCTTAATTAATGGGGGGGAAAAAAAATCTGAGTTTTAAAAGATCTGGGACTTGAAGATTTGTTGCTTTTGGTTTTAATGAGTTGTTTACTTATCACTGTTTCATCATAAGGCTCTATAAATGTACATGTGTACTCTTCTGCCACAAGAACTACTTAGTGCAGTAAATGTTAAGGCATTAATGCTCACTGCATCTTATTGATTTTAGGTTATTAAAAAATCCATGATGATTTGTTTTCCTTCTTGTTGAATTATGAAGTGAGCAATCTGAAGCTACAATTTTGTTAAAGTTAAAATGTATCCAAGCATACACACACTTCAGCACCAGGGAGTCGCTTTGCACTGTGGACTTCACTGCTTTTGCTATGTAGTGAAGTTTTGTTGTATTTACTGACAATATGCTGATGAAATGTTGATATGCTGCTTGTATTGAGGGAAAGAGAAGATGGAAACTTATGTGGAATGTGTTCCTGTAAATGTGATTTGTTGCAATCACAGAACTATCAGCATCAGAAAGGGCATAAATATATGGGTTTGTCAATATAGAGAGGGCAACAGAAATGTCAGGTAGTGTTTTTCTGTTAGACATTTTTTGAATGACTAAATAGAAGATTTAGTTCAGTAGTACACACTAGTAGGTTGAAAGGACTACTTTATAGCATTAAATCTTGTAGAAACAGCATCTTCTGGAGGAAAGCAAATTATTTTCCTTTTCCTTGAAGCTTTGGGGGAAAACTGTTATTTTAAAACACAATTGAAAATACTTGACTGTTGAGATGTCTGTGTTTATCTATATATACACACAAATATTTTCTCTGTAGATAATCATTACAGTTCTTCTGAGAGGAGGAGTTGCTTTCCTCCTGGTTTAATAAGACTTAGAATTTCATTAAAAATCTTTTCTGAATGGAACTATTTCCTTCTGAAGGTTGTCTGTATGGTTAACTTTTGGAAGCCTTTGATTAGTAAGAAGTGGGATTCCTTGAAAATCAGAGAAGATTATTTGAGAATGACTTCACATTATTAATGATCTTTCTTTTTGTAGGCATACACTTCAGCCATTACATTTTTGCCTTCAAGAAAAATCCCTTCAGTAGAAAGCAAGCTTTTTCTTGACAAAAAGTTTAAACAAAACTTGCTAACTTTCCTTGCCTTTTTTGTTGTTTTGTGCTATGTAAAGCTCAGAAGTTTTCATTTGCAAAGCACTGTCACTGTGCTGTGAAAATTTCCTATTATTTCCCTCCTTACTAAATCACAGCAGCCCTGTTTGTGCTTTATAGCTGAGCACCAACTCCTGCACCCTTAAATGCTCCTGACAAGTCTTGCAATAGGTTGTAAACAGTACTTAATAAACAGGCAAATGTTTTCTTAACAAATGTTTCTGAGTTTTTCCATACAGGACTCTGCCTGAGAGTTTATACTGCAAATATTTTGCAGAGTTCATAATAACATCTGTGCTTTATGGTGGTTGAAAAGATGTCTGAGAAGGGCATGCCTGTGGGCTAGAAAGGTCATTCTGTTTAAGGAAGGTGAGAAGCCTTCTCTGTGGCTGTGGAGAAATGCTCTTGGTTCTAGAAAAACTGTGTTTAGCTGGTAATAGTATCAAAAGCTGTTACATTACAGGAAAATAGAAGTGATTTTTTCCTGTATTTAAATGAAGGCAATATATACCTTTATTTTTGTAAGTAGCTAGTTCTTGAAAT